>NC_053023.1:627451542-627625323 GCF_003073215.2 Triticum urartu
GATACTTATGATGAAACTACTTCTATGCTTGATACTACTGTGCCACTTGGTAAATTTCTTGATGAACAACTTGCTAGAGCTAGAGAAATTGAAAATATTGAATCTGATGATACTGATGAAAGTGATGATGAAGAATCACTTGTTATTCCTAAGTGTTATGTTTTTGATCAAGAAGCTTCTTTAGCTATTTTAGCTTGCAAAAATAGAAATGAACTCAAAAGGTTATTAGCTAAATGGAGTAAGCAATCTCTAAATGCTAGAATGAAACCTGACCCTGCTTTTGCTACTTCACCTATCTTTGTTACTGATTAGGATTATGAATTCTCTGTTGATCCTGATATAATTAGTTTGGTTGAATCTGATCCTTTTCATGGTTATGAATCTGAAACTGTTGTGACACATCTTACTAAATTGAATGATATAGCCACCCTGTTCACTAAAGATGAGAGAACTCGCTACTTTTACATCCTTAAAATATTTCCGTTCTCATTAAAGGGTGATGCTAAGATATGGTTTAATTCTCTTGATCCTGGTTGTGTGCGTAGTCCCCAGGATATGATTTATTACTTCTCTGCTAAATATTTCCCTGCTTATAAGAAACAAGCTGCTTTAAGGGATATATATAATTTTGTGCAAATTGAAGAAGAGAGTCTCCCACAAACTTGGGGGAGGCTTCTCCAATTACTTAATGCTTTGCCTGATCATCCTCTTAAGAAAAATGAAATACTTGATATCTTTTATAATGGACTAACCGATGCCTCCAGAGATTACATGGATAGTTGTGCTGGTTCTATTTTCAGGGAAAGAACACCGGATGAAGCTGAAATTCTATTGAATAATATGTTGACAAATGAAAATAATTGGACTTTTCTGGAGCCAATTCCTGAGCCTATTCCTAAACCAACTCTGAAGAAGAGGGGTATTCTATTTCTCAGTCCTGAAGATATGCAAGAGGCAAAGAAATCTATGAAAGAAAAAGGTATTAAAGCTGAAGATGTTAAGAATTTACCTCCCATTGAAGAAATACACGGTCTTAATTTACCGCCTGTGGAAGAAACATATAATCTTAATCCTTCACCTATTGAAGAAACTCATGGTCTTGATAACCCGACACAGGTTTTAAAGGTAAATTCTCTCTACAGATATGATAAAGCTGAAATCCCATTTACTAAATTTGCTAGCCCATGCTTAGATGACTTTGATAAATTTATGGCTAAGCAAGAAGACTTTAACGCTTATTTTGGTAGACAATTGAAATACAATTCAAATATGCTTGAACACTTGGGTGATTATATGGCTAATGTTAAAGGTGAACTTAAACTTATTAGTAAACATGCTTCTATGGTTACCACTCAAGTAGAACAAGTACTTAAAGCTCAAAATGATTTGCTCAATGAATTGAATAGTAATGATAATGATAATGCTATTAGAGTTATAACTAGAGGTGGTAGAATGACTCAAGAACCTTTGTATCCTGAAGGCCACCCTAAGAGAATTGAGCAATATTCTCAGAGAAATAATATAGATGCACCTAGTCCTTCTAAAAGGAAGAAAAAGAAAAATGATAGGACTTTGCATGCTTCTAGTGAACCTATTACTGAAACACCTGAGAATCTAAATGATATTTCTATTTCTGATGCTGAAACACAATCTGGTAATGAACCTGAAACTAGTAATAATGTTACTGATAATGTTCATGATGATGCTGAACCTAGTAATGATAATGATGTAGAAATTGAACCTGCTGTTGATCTTGATAACCCACAATCAAAGAATCAACGTTATGATAATAAAGACTTTGTTGCTAGGAAACATGGTAAAGAAAGAGAGCCTTGGGTTCAGAAACCCATGCCTTTTCCTCCCAAGCCATCCAAGAAAAAGGATGATGAGGATTTTGAGCGCTTTGCTGAAATGATTAGACCTATCTTTTTGTGTATGCGATTAACTGATATGCTTAAAATGAATCCTTATGCTAAATACATGAAAGAAATTGTTGCTAATAAAAGAAAGATACCGGAAGCTGAAATTTCCACCATGCTTGCTAATTATACTTTTAAGGGTGGAATACCAAAGAAACTAGGAGATCCAGGAGTACCCACTATATACCATGCTCCATCAAAAGAAATTATGTTAAAACTGCTTTATGTGATCTTGGAGCCAGTGTTAGTGTTATTCCTCTCTCTTTATATTGTAGACTTGATTTGAATAAGTTGACACCTACTGAAATATCTTTGCAAATGGCTGATAAATCAACTGCTATACCTGTCGATATTTGTGAGGATGTGCCTGTGGTAGTTGCAAACGTTACTATTTTAACGGACTTTGTCATTCTTGATATTCCCGAGGACGATAGTATGTCTATTATTCTTGGAAGACCCTTTTTGAATACTGTAGGGGCTGTTATTGATTGCACTAAAGGCAATGTCACTTTTCATGTTAATGGTAATGAGCATACGGTACACTTTCCGAGGAAACAACCTCAAGTTCATAGTATCAACTCTATTGGAAAAATTCCATCGATTATATTTGGAGGTTTTGAATTTCCTCTTCCTACTGTCAAGAAGAAATATGATATTCTTATTATTGGGGATGTGCACATCCCCGTTGAGGTAACATAGTGTTATTCGAAATTTGTCTGGTTCCATGTTATTCGGAATGAGTTCGTTAACAAGACTTGATCAACCTTGTTAGTGGATTCCTTTTGATGATCATGAGATGGATGAAACTAGAAGGCACAACCTGTTGTACTCTCCTTTACTTTCTGTTACTTATATTAAATTAAATAAAAATAAATATTTTTCTGTCTGTTATCTGATTATCCGTGCAATATAAAAATACCCCGAAAATAAAAGTTCTCCAAATGCCTTGAAATTTAAATATGATTTTTTCTAGAATATTTGAGAATATTTGGCACCGAGAACACAGCAGGGGGGTCAACCACCTTCCCACGAGGGTGGAGGGTGCGCCCCCCTGCCTTGTGGGTCCACGGTGGCCCTCCTCCACTTATCCTTTCACCCATACACTTCTTCTTCTTCCCACAAACTCAAATAACCAGCTCAAACCCGAGTCCAAGCTCGTTTTGCTGCCATTTTCGATATCCTTGCTCAAAGCACCTCTCACAAAACTGTTTAGGGAGATTGTTCCTTGGTATGTGATTCCTCCATTGGTCCAATTAGTTTTTGTTCTAGTGATTTATTCATTGCAAATTTTTGCTGCTTAGGTGACCCTGTTCTTGAGCTTGCATGTCAAATTTATATGGTCAAAAGTAGTTTTGATGCATGATATAGGCTCTAGGCACTTGTAGGAGTAGTTGCTATCAATATTATTGAGTTTGGTTTACTTTTATTTTGAAGTTACTAAAAAATTTCAGAATTTTTCAGAGGAAGAAATATGCTTAGGAAAATGTTCCAAGGTGGTTCTTCAAGGAAGCAAGGACCCATGCTTGCAATGTGTGATGCTGATGACGAGCCACCAAGAGACGCTCTAGTGCGTCCTTGTGAATGGCCTTCTGAGAACTTTATGGATCGAGCGGTAATTAAGGAAGAATTCAACGCATATTTGCGTAACACTGATCTTGTGAGCTTCGAGGAAGAGAAGTGCAGCCAGTATCACAACCTCACCAGTACCTTTGTGAGGAGGTTTGAATTTTCAACTTCACGTAATTCTCCAACTGTCCTGTTTGATCTTTATGATAATTCTTACACTATGGACTTAGAGGATTTTACCACTGCATGCAAACTTCCACAATGGGGTAGTATAAGGGATCCTCGCAAATCTGAATTTAGAGATTTTCTTGCTAGCATAACTATGGGAGAATCTAGAGATATTACACAAGCTACCATAGGGAGCATTCACTTTCCTGCTATACATTACTTTGCTCTCTTCGTAGGTAGATGCATTAATGGTAAAGATGAGGCATGTCACATGTGTGTCCCTGACCTTAGTATTCTTAGGAGTGCTGTGTTAGGAGATAAATCTTATAATTTGGGAGCCATTGTTGCACGTAGGTTGCATCTTAATAGATTTAATGGAGATTTCTTTGGTGGAATTTATGCAACCCGCATAGCTAATTTTCTTGGTGTAGCCATACGCGAAGATGATATTGAATTACCTCCTGCTTATCTAGATTTTAATGCTATGGTTCACCACCAGTTTGTCGAGAGGAACGAATCACCTCTCCAGTATCGACTAATCTTTGACAGACGCCGTGCTGTCCGTATTACTCTCCCTGCTCCTGCCTTCTTTGATTATCATGCAAGAGGAAGATATACTATTACCAGAGAGGAGGCAGATGAGTACGAGAGGAGAGTGGAGGCCGCTCGTCGCCACGCTGCAGCCCAGCAGGCGATAGCCGCTGCATCGCAGTATGACCCCAACTACTATTATGGATATCCGCCAGGCCAGCCGTGGCCATAGACCAACTTAGGCCAAAAGCCTAAGCTTGGGGGAGTACATATTTCCCACCGACATTACATTTATGTTTATACACTCATTGCTAGATGTCGGTGCTCATACTTTTTCATTGTATCGTCCATGCTAGTTTATTTCCCTTTTTATGCTTTCTTCTTGTGTGTTTAATAAACCTTAAGAAAAACAAAAAAAAAAATTAGTTTTAGCTTTTAATTAGTTTACTTTCCATGCTTGTAGTAGTAATTAAAAAGAAAACCCAAAAATATTTCTGTTCTTCTTTTGCTTGTTGGGAGCTTTCCCGTGTAAATAGTTTTATTTCTTTTCTTTTCTTTGGGGGTCGATAGGAGAAGAACATAATTAAATTGTTGAAGTGGCTCTTATATGCATTATTGTCTATCTGACAAAAGAGCCCATATTGCCTTGTCTTCTCCTGTTTATTGAATGCCTATAGATTCTAGCTTAGTCCAATGCACGTGCACTATTATTATTATTCACATCGTTCGGTCGTGCAAGTGAAAGGCAATTATGATGATATATGATGGACTGGCTGAGATAAGAAAAGCTGGTATGAACTCGACCTCTTTTGTTTTTGTAAATATGATTAGTTCATCGTTCCTGATTCAGCCTATTATGAATAAACATGTTTGCAATGACAATTAGAGATCATAGTTTCTTGTGCCATGCTTGATTAGCTATGAGTTATAATGGTTTACCTTGCGTGCCAACATGCTATTGAGATAGTTATGATGTGGTATGATAGGGTGGTATCCTCCTCTGAATGATTTAAGTGACTTGAGTTGGCGCATGTTCACGCATGTAGTTGAAACAAAATCAACATAGCCTTCACGATATTTATGTTCATGGTGGATTATATCCTACTCATGCTTGCATTCGGTGTTGATTAATTTTAATGCATGTTCATGACTGTTGTCGCTCTCTAGCTGGTCGCTTCCCAGTCTTTTGCTAGCCTTCACCTGTACTAAGCGGGAATACTGCTTGTGCATCCAATTCCTTAAACCCCAAAGTTATTCCACATGAGTCCACTATACCTACCTATATACGGTATCTACCTTCCGTTCCAAGTAAATTTGTATGTGCCAAACTCTAAACCTTCAAATAAATATCCCGTTTTTTATGCTCGAATAGCTCATGTATCAACTAGGGTTGTCCGTATCTTCCATGTTAGGCGGGTTATTCTCAAGAGGAGTGGACTCCGCTCCTCACTCACGAGATAAATGGCTGGTCACCGGGATGCCCAGTCCCATGCTTTATGCAAACTAAATCAAAATAATTGCAAACAAAACTCCCACTGGGACTCTTGTTAGTTGGAGGCACTCGTTGTTTCGAGCAAGCCATGGATTGATGCTTGTTGGTGGAAGGGGGAGTATAAACTTTACCATTCTGTTTGGGAACCGCCTATAATGTGTGTAGCATGGAAGATATCACCATCTCTTGGTTGTTATGTTGACAATGAAAGTATACTGCTCAAAATATTATTCACCTCTGTTTCAAAACCGAGCTCTGGCACCTCTACAAATCCCTGCTTCCCTCTGCGAAGGGCCTATCTATTTACTTTTATGCCGAGTCATCATCCTCTTATTAAAAAGCACCAGTTGGAGAGCACCGCTGTCATTTGCATTCATTACTGTTAATTTTCATTGAGTATGACTTGACTGGATCTCTTTTACCATGAATTACAATGTCTAGTCAGTCCTCTGTCTTTAAAGGTGCTCTGCATTTATGTTTTCCAGTCTCTGAAAGGGCTAGCGAGATACCACCTTGTTATATCATGTTATGATTGTTTTGAGAAAGTGTTGTCAACCGAGATTTATTATTATTGCTCGCTAGTTGATTATGCTATTGATATGAGTAAACTTGAGACCTATGCGTTATTCCAAATGTGGTTAGTTATAATCTTTACTGAAAACTTGAATGCTGACTTTACATATTTACAACAACAAGAGCAAACAAAGTTTGTAAAAGTTTTTCTTTATCACTTTCAGTTTGTCAACTGAATTTCTTGAGGACAAGCAAAGGTTTAAGCTTGGGGGAGTTGATACGTCTCCAACGTATCTACTTTTCCAAACACTTTTGCCCTTGTTTTGGACTCTAACTTGCATGATTTGAATGGAACTAACCCGGACTGACGCTATTTTCAGCAGAATTACCATGGTGTTTTATGTGCAGGAACAAACATTCTCGGAATGACCTGAAACTTCACGGAGCGACTTTTCAGAAAATATGAAAAATACCTGCAAAAGATGAAGGCCAGGGGCCCACCACCTGTCCACGAGGGTGGGGGCGCGCCCCCCCCTACCTCGTGGGCCCCCTGTTGCTTCTCCGAATCCAACTCCAACTCCATATATTGTGTTTCGGGGAGAAAAAAAATCATTAGGAGAAGATTCAATCGCGTTTTATGATACGGAGGTTGCCGCCAAGCCCTAAAACCTCTCTGGAGGGCTGATCTGGAGTCCGTTCGGGGCTCCGGAGAGGGGAATCATCGCCATCGTCATCATCAACCATCCTCCATCACCAATTTCATGATGCACCCGTGTGAGTAATTCCCGTACTTGCTGGATTGATCGGTTGGAGGATCTATCATGTAATCGAGTTAGTTGTTAGGGTTTGATCCCTAGTATCTATGTTCTGAGATTGATGTTGCTATGACTTTGCTATGCTTAATTCTTGTCACTAGGGCCCACAAGTGCCATGATTTCAGATGAACCTATTGTTTTCAGCATATATGAGTTCTTGATCCTATCTTGCAAGTCTATAGTCACCTATTATGTGTTATGATGTTAACCCCAAAGTGACAATAATCGGGACTTACCGGTGATGACCGTAGTTTGAGGAGTTCATGTATTCACTATGTGTTAATGCTTTGTTCCGGTTCTCTATTAAAAGGAGGCCTTAATATCCCTTAGTTTCCGTAAGGACCTCGCTGCCACGGGAGGGTAGGACAAAAGATGTCATGCAAGTTCTTTTCCATAAGCACGTATGACTATATTCGGAATACATGCCTACATTACTATCAATTGAACTGGAGTTAGTTCTGTGTCACCCTAGGTTATGATCTGTTACATGATGAACCGCATCCGGCATAATTCTCCATCACCGATCCATTGCCTACGAGCTTTCCATATTTTATTCTTCGCTTATTTACTTTCCCGTTGCTATTGCTATCATCATCAAAATACCAAAAACATTGCTTTTACTACCGTTACCTTTTTGTTACCGTTACCACTACTATTATATTACTTTGCTACTAAACACTTTGCTACAGATATTAAGTTTCCAGGTGTGGTTGAATTGGAACAACTCAGCTGCTAGTCTTGAGAATAGTCTTTTGGCTCCCCTTGTGTCGAATCAATAAATTTGGGTTGAATACTCTACCCTCGAAAACTGTTGCGATCCCCTATACTTGTGGGTTATCAGGGTAGCCTATTATTGATAATCCATTTAGTAATCAAATTGGTATTTCTTATAAAACATAACCGATATTTCATATCTGTATAACGGCAACCATGATTTCATAATCAAATTACATCAGATAGCTTCGGCACTCAATTACGCCATTAAACAACAGCACCAAGTTTCACATGCAACATCGAAAACCTTTGGAAAATAGCATCATAAACGGTAAATAGACAGATGAATCTCATTCGGGAAACTGCAAAAGCGGAAGGCAAATATTGCGCCTTCAGTGATGTTGAATGTCCTTGCAATGTTAGGCCAGTGGCTATGGATAATTGCCCGCCCAACCTTCGGCCTCTTCAGGAGGACTTCAATATTGTATCGTGGGTGTTGAATGAATACCTTCCTTGCCTCTTGACCATGCAGGTGGTTTGAGAGGTAATCATCGGTGAACTGCTTTGAAAAGTACTGAAAACAAAGATATGCATAAATCACTGTTATAAATTTTGAAATGGCGCAAGGGGTAAAAACAAGGTAAAAGAGTTAGTACCATCCTATAGTTGACTGATGTCTTCTTCATTGTGCAAACAAAGATCTTGATGTTATTCGTGGCAAGTTTATTCATTCTAACAATCCTTCCGAGTTTCTTGACTTGATTGATATTCATGGACATCTCATTTCCCCATATGAAAAATGGATCGAACTGTGGGTCTAAGCCTCTGACAGCAGGACCTACATGTGCAAGACCAAATTGTAAGAAACCTAAATATTAGAATGATTCCTGCAACTGCACAATAATGTGCTATTAGCGAAAGGACCATGCACGAGCATACCTCGATGGTAAACCGCAGTGTCTCCCATTGTTTCCCTGCATCCCTACAACACACATAAGGAAGATCTTGATTAGGTTAACTGAGAGTTGCCATACTATCAGTAGAATATGTATTGAGTACAGCCAAATTCGATTTATTTCACATCCATAACAATACAAAATTATACCCACAGCAAATGAAAATCAAATTGCAGAATTGAACCAAACAGTTAAATGGATAGTAGACCAAATGAACCAAAACAGTTAACTGAGCATGACATTTCAGAATAGAAACATGTACTAGAAGATAAGACAGTTAACAAAACAAAGAATGCTTGAGAACAGTACTACGAAATGTAGTAATTGTTGGACCAAACTGTTAACTGAACATTACATTTCAGAGGACCAAACTGTTAACTGAACATTACATTTCCGATGACCAAACTTTTAACTGAACATTAGATTGCATATTAACATTACAGAGGACAAATCACTAGAAGGCACTCACGGTGACCTCGAGAAAACATCACACACTCTATTTTAAAGTAGACAACCGTGTGGCGGTGTCGATGGTGGCCTCGAAGACGAGGTGCTCCTCCAAGATCTGGCGGTCGGCACGCATGGAAGCCATAGCAACCTCATGCGCACGTGCAGCCGTGATTTGCTTCTCCGCTGCCAGATGCTACAGATCTCCATGTTATACTGCATGCAAAATGGCTGTGGGCGGCACTTAATTAGAGGAGGGGGACAGTGATTTTGGCAAAAGGTGTTGCACCGTCGGTCGGGGCAAGTGGGACGAGCAAGGAGGAGGATGGTGTGGGTGAGGTGTGGATTACCTCACCATATCGATGAGGCCGCACAGCAAGAAGAAGGTGAAGGAAATATGCCATATAGGCAATAATAAAGTTGTTATTTATATTTCCTTATATCATGATAAATGTTCATTATTTATGCTAGAATTGTATTAACCGGAAAACTTAGTATATGTGTGAATATATAAGACAAACAGAATGTCCCTAGTATGCCTCTACTTGACTAGCTCGTTAATCAAAGATGGTTAAGTTTCCTAGCCATAGACATATGTTGTCATTTAATGAACGGGATCACATCATTAGAGAATGATGTGATGGAAAAGACCCATCTGTTAGCTTAGCACTATGATCGTTTAGTTTATTTCTATTGCTTTCTTCATGACTTATACATGTTCCTATAACTATGAGATTATGCAACTCCCGAATACCGGAGGAACACTTAGTGTGCTATCAAATGTCACAACGTAACTGGGTGATTATAAAGATGCTCTACAAGTGTCTCCAATGGTGTTTGTTGAGTTGGCATAGATCAAGATTAGGATTTTTCACCCCGAATGTCGAAGAGGTATCTCTAGGCCCTCTTGGTGATGATCATCACTATAAGCCTTGCAAGCAATGTGACTAATGAGTTAGTTACGGGATGATGCATTATCAAATGAGTAAAGAGACTTGCCGGTAACGAGATTGAACTAGGTATGATGATACCGACGACCGAAGCTCGGGCAAGTAACATATCGATGACAAATGGAACAATGTATGTTGTTATGCGGTTTGACCGATAAAGATCTTCGTAGAATATGTAAGAGCCAATATGAACATCCAGGTTCCGCTATTGGATATTAACCGGAGATGTGTCTCGGTCATGTCTACATAGTTCTCGAACCCATAGGGTCCGCGCGTTTAACGTTCGATGATGATTTGTATTATGAGTTTATGTAATTTGATGACCGAAGGTTGTTCGGAGTCCCGGATGAGATCACAGACATGACGAGGAGTCTCGAAATGGTCGAGACATAAAGATTGATATATTGGACCATGTTATTCGAACACCGGAAGTGTTCCGGATAGTTTCAGGTAAAAATGGAGTGCCGGAGGGTACCGGAACCTCCCGGGGGAACTAATGGGCCACCATGGGCCTTGTTGGAGAGAGAGGAGGGCCAGTCAGGGCAGGCCGCCCCCCTTGCAGTCCGAATTGGACAAGGGAAGGGGGCGGCGCCCCCCTTTCCTACTCCCTCTCCCTCTCCTTCCTCCCCCCCTCTCTTCCTTGTGGAGGAATCCTACTAGGATTGGTAATCGTAGTAGGACTCCCTCTCCTTGGGCGCGCCCTAGGGCCTGCCTGCCTCCCCTCCCTCCTTTATATACGGGGGCAGGGGGGGGCCCTGGGGGCACCCTAGCACACACAAGTTGATCTTTTAGCCATGTGCGGTGCCCCCCTCCATAGTTACACACCTCAGTCATATCGTTGTAGTGCTTAGGTGAAGCCCTGCGTCGGTAACTTCATCATCACCATCACCACGCCATCGTGCTGACAGAACTCTCCCTCGGCCTCAACTGGAACAAGAGTTCGAGGGACGTCACCAAGCTGAACGTGTGCTGATCGAAGAGGTGCCGTACGTTTGGTACTTGGATCGGTTGGATCGTGAAGACGTTCGACTACATCAACCGAGTTACTAAATGCTTCCGCTTTCGGTCTATGAGGGTACATAGACACACTCTCCCCGCTCGTTGCTATGCTTCTCCTAGATAGGTCTTGCGTGATCATAGGCAAATTTTTGAAATGCCGCGTTCCCCAACAGTGGCATCCGAGCCAGGTCTATGCGTAGATGTTATATGCATGAGTAGAACACAATGAGTTGTGGGCGATAATAGTCATACTGCTTACTAGCATGTCTTACTTTGATTCGGCGGTATTGTTGGATTAAGCGGCCCAGGCCGACATTACATGACCACGTTCATGAGACTGGTTCTACCGACGTGCTTCGCACACAGGTGGCTAGTGGGCGTCTATTTCTCCAACTTTAGTTGAATCGAGTTTGACTACGCTAGGTCCTTGTTGAAGGTTAAAACAACACACTTGACGAAAATCATTGTGGTTTTGATGCGTAGGTAAGAACGGTTCTTGCTAGAAGCCCGTAGCAGCCACGTAAAACTTGCAACAACAAAGTAAAGGACGTCTAACTTGTTTTTGCAGGGCATGTTGTTGATGTGATGTGGTCAATACATGATGATATAAATTGTTGTATGATATGACCATGTTTTGTAACAGTTATCGGCAACTGGCAGGAGCCATATGGTTGTCGCTTTATTGTATGAAATGCAATCGCCATGTAATTGCTTTACTTTATCACTAAGCGGTAGCGATAGTCGTAGAAGCAATAGTTGGCGAGACGACAACGATGCAACGATGGAGATCAAGGTGTCAAGCCGGTGATGATGGTGATCATGACGGTGCTTTGGAGATGGAGATCAAAGGCACAAGATGATGATGGCCATATCATATCACTTATTTTGATTGCATGTGATGTTTATTCTTTATGCATCTTATTTTGCTTAGTACATCGGTCGCATTATAAGATGATCTCTCACTAAATTTCAAGGTATAAGTGTTCTCCCTGAGTATGCACTGTTCCTACAGTTCATTGTGCCGAGACACCACGTGATGATCGGGTGTGATAAGCTCTACGTTCACATACAACGGGTGCAAGCCAGTTTTGCACACGCAGAATATTCGGGTTAAACTTGACGAGCCTAGCATATGCAGATATGACCTCAGAACACTGATACTGAAAGGTCGAGCGTGAAACATATAGTAGATATGATCAACATAGTGATATTCACCATTGAAAACTACTCAATCTCACTTGATGATCAGACATGGTTTAGTTGATATGGATCACGTGATCACTTAGGTGATTAGAGGGATGTCTATCTAAGTGGGAGTTCTTAAGTAATATGATTAATTGAACTTTAATTTATCATGAACTTAGTATCTGATAATATTTTTTGCATGTCTATGTTGTTGTAGATCAATGGCCCGTGGTACTGTTCCTTTGAATTTTAATGCCTTCCTAGAGAATGCTAAGTTGAAAGATGATGGTAGAAACTACACGGACTGGGTCCGTAACCTGAGTATTATCCTCATTATTGCAAAGAAGAATTACGTCCTGGAAGCACCGCTAGGTGTACCACCCACGCCAGGAACTCCAGACATTGTGAATACCTGGCAGACGCGTGTTGATGACTACTCGATAGTTCAGTGTGCCATGCTTTATGGCTTAGAACCGGGACTTCAACGACGTTCTGAACGTCATGGAGCATATGAGATGTTCCAGGAGTTGAAGTTAATATTTCAAGCAAATGCCCAGATTGAGAGATATGAAGTCTCCAATAAGTTCTACAGCTTCAAAATGGAGGAGACTAGTTCTGTCAGTGAAGATATATTTAGAATGTCTGGGTACCACAACCACTTGACTCAACTGGAAGTTAACCTTCCTGATGATAGTGTCACTGACAGAGTTCTTCAATCACTGCCACCAAACTACAAGTGCTTCGTGATGAACTATAACATGCAAGGGATGGATGAGACAATTCCAGAGCTCTTCGCAATGCTAAAGGCTGCAGAGGTAGAAATAAAGAAGGAGCATCAAGTGTTGATGGTTAACAAGACCACTAGTTTCAAGAAAAGGGCAAAGGGAAGAAGGGGAACTTCAAGAAGAATGTCAAGCAAGTTGCTTCTCAAGTGAAGAAGCCCAAGTCCGGACCTAAGCCTGAGACTGAGTGCTTCTACTGCAAAGGGACTAGTCACTGGAAGCGGAACTGCCCCAAGTATTTGGTGGATAAGAAGGATGGAAAAGTGAAAGGTATATTTGATATACATGTTATTGATGTGTACCTTACTAATGCTCGAAATAGGGGCTACGGATTTAGGGATGATTGGCTAAGGACGAGGTGACGATGCGCGTGGGAAATGGTTCCAAAGTCGATGTGATCGCCGTCGGCACGCTACCTCTACATCTACCTTCGGGATTAGTTTTAGACCTGAATAATTGTAATTTGGTGCGAGTGTTAAGCATGAACATTATATCTGGATCTTGTTTGATGCGAGACCGTTATTCATTTAAATCAGAGAATGATGGTTGTTCTATTTATATGAGTAATATCTTTTATGGTCATGCACCCTTGATGAGTGATCTATTTTTGTTGAATCTCGATAGTAGTGATACACATATTCATAGTATTGAAGCCAAAAGATATAAGTTTAATAATGATAGTGCAACTTATTTGTGGCACTACCATTTATGTCATATTGGTGTAAAGCGCATGAAGAAACTCCATGCTGATGGGATTTTGAATCACTTGATTATGAATCACTTGATGCTTGCGAACCATGCCTCATGGGCAAGATGACTAAGACTCCGTTCTATGGAACAATGGAGTGAGCAACATACTTGTTGGAAATAATACATACTGATGTATGCGGTCCGATGAGTGTTGAGGCTCGTGGCGGGTATCGTTATTTTCTGACCTTCACAGATGATTTGAGCAGATATGGGTATATCTACTTGATGAAACATAAGTCTAAAACATTTGAAAAGTTCAAAGAATTTCAGAGTGAAGTGGAATATCATCGTAACAAGAAAATAAAGTTTCTACGACTTAATCGTGGAGGTGAATATTTGAGTTACAAGTTTGGTCTTCATTTGAAACAATGTGGAATAGTTTCACAGCTTACGCCACTTGGAACACCACAGCGTAATGGTGTGTCCGAACGTCGTAATCGTACTTTGTTAGATATGGTGCGATCTATGATGTTTCTTACTGATTTACCACTATTGTTTTGAGGTTATGCTTTAGAGACGACTGTATTCACATTAAATAGGGCACCATCTAAATCCATTGAGACGACGCCATATGAACTGTGGTTTGGCAAGAAACCCAACTTGTCGTTTCTTAAAGTTTGGGGCTGCGATGCTTATGTGAAAAAGCTTCAACCTGATAAGCTCGAACCCAAATCAGAGAAATGTGTCTTCATAGGATACCCAAAGGAGACCGTTGGGTACACCTTCTATCAAAGATCTGAAGGCAAGATATTCATTGCTAAGAATGGATCCTTTCTAGGGAAGGAGTTTCTCTCGAAATAAGTGAGTGGGAGGAAAGTAGAACTTGATGAGGTAATTATACCCACTCCCTTATTGGAAAGTAGTTCATCACAGAAATCAGTTCCAGTGATTCCTACACCAATTAGTGAGGAAGCTAATGATGATGATCATGAAACTTCTGATCAAGTTACTACCGAACCTCGTAGGTCAACCAGAGTAAGATCCGCACCAGAGTGGTACGGTAATGCTATTCTGGAGGGCATGTTACTTGACCATGATGAACCTATGAAGTATGAGGAAGCGATGATGAGCCTAGATTCCGCAAAATGGCTTGAGGCCATGAAATTTGAGATGGCATCCATGTATGAGAAAAAAGTGTGGACTTTGGTTGACTTGCCCGATGATCGGCAAGCCATAGAGAATAAATGGATCTTCCAGAAGAAGACTGATGCTGGCGATAATGTTACTGTCTACAAAGCTCTACTTGTTGTGAAAGGTTTTCGACAAGTTCAAGGTGTTGACTACGATGAGACCTTCTCACTCGTAGCGATGCTGAAGTCTGTCCGAGTCATGTTAGCAATTGCCACATTTTATGATTATGAAATTTGGCAAATGAATGTCAAAACTGCATTCCTTAATGGATATCTTAAAGAAGAGTTGTATATGATGCAACCAGAAGGTTTTGTCGATCCAAAAGGTGCTAACAAAGTGTGCAAGCTCCAGCGATCCACTTATGGACTGGTGCAAGCCTCTCGGAGTTGGAATATACGCTTTGATAGTGTGATCAAAGCATATGGTTTTATACAGACTTTTGGAGAAGCCTGCATTTACAAGAAAGTGAGTGGGAGCTTTGTAGCATTTCTGTATTATATGTGGATGACATATTGTTGATCGGAAATGATACTGAATTTCTGAATAGCATAAAAGGATACTTGAATAAATTTTTTTCAATGAAAGACCTCGGTGAAGCTGCTTATATATTAGGCATCAAGATCTATAGAGATAGATCAAGACGCTTAATTGGACTTTCACAAAGCACGTACCTTGATAAAGTTTTGAGGAAGTTCAAAATGGATCAGGCAAAGAAAGGGTTGTTTCCTATTTTACAAGGTGTCAAGTTGAGTCAGACTCAATGCCCAACCACTGTAGAAGATAGAGAGAAAATGAAAGTCATTCCCTATGCTTCAGCCATAGGTTCTATCATATATGCAATGTTGTGTACCAGACCTGATGTGTGCCTTGCTATTAGTTTAGCAGGGAGGTACCAAAGTAATCAAGGAGTGGATCACTGGACAGCGGTCAAGAACATCCTAAAATACCTGAAAAGGACTAAGGATATGTTTCTCGTTTATGGAGGTGATAAAGAGCTCATCGTAAACGGTTACGTCGATGCAAGCTTTGACGTTGATCCGGATGACTCTTAGTCGAAAACCGGATACGTATTTATATTGAATGGTGGAGCTGTCAGTTGGTGCAGTTCCAAGCAGAGCGTCGTGGAGGTATCTACGTGTGAAGTGGACTACATAGCTGCTTCGGAAGCAGCAAATGAAGGAGTCTGGATGAAGGAGTTCATATCCGATCTAGGTGTCATACCTAGTGCATCGGGTCCAATGAAAGTATTTTGTGACAGTACTGGTGCAATTGCATTGGCAAAGGAATCCAGATTTCACAAGAGAACCAAGCACATCAAGAGACACTTCAATTCCATCTATGACAAGTCAAGGAGGGAGACATAGAGATTTGCAAAATACACACGGATCTGAATGTTGCAGACCCGTTGACTAAGCCTCTCTCACGAGCAAAACATGATCAGCACCAAGACTCCATGGGTGTTAGAATCATTACTATGTAATCTAGATTATTGACTCTAGTGGAAGTGGGAGACTGAAGGAAATATGCCCTAGAGGCAATAATAAAGTTGTTATTTATATTTCCTTATATCATGATAAATGTTTATTATTTATGCTAGAATTGTATTAACCGGAAACTTAGTATAGGTGTGAATATATAAGACAAACAGAATGTCCCTAGTATGCCTCTACTTGACTAGCTCATTAATCAAAGATGGTTAAGTTTCCTAGCCATACACATGTGTTGTCATTTGATGAACGGGATCACATCATTAGAGAATGATGTGATGGACAGGACCCATCCGTTAGCTTAGCACTATGATCGTTTAGTTTATTGCTATTGCTTTCTTCATGACTTATACATGTTCCTATGACTATGAGATTATGCAACTCCCAAATACCGGAGGAACACTTAGTGTGCTATCAAACGTCACAACGTAACTGGGTGATTATAAAGATGCTCTACAGGTGTCTCCAATGGTGTTTGTTTAGTTGGCATAGATCAAGATTAGGATTTGTCACTCCAAATGTCGGAGAGGTATCTTTGGGACCTCTCGGTAATGATCATCACTATAAGACTTGCAAGCAATGTGACTAATGAGTTAGTTATGGGATAGTGCATTACCGAACGAGTAAAGAGACTTGGCGGTAACGAGATTGAACTAGGTATGATGATACCGACGATTGAATCTCGGGCAAGTAACAAATCGATGACAAAGGGAACAATGTATGTTGTTATGCGGTTTGACCGATAAAGATCTTCGTAGAATATGTAGGAGCCAATATGAGCATCCAGGTTCGGCTATTGGTTATTGACCGGAGATGTGTCTCGGTCATGTGTACATAGTTCTCGAACCCGTAGGGTCCGCACGCTTAACGTTCGATGACGATTTGTATTATGAGTTTATGTGATTTCATGACCGAAGGTTGTTCGGAGTACCGGATGAGATCAGGGACATCACGAGGAGTCTAGAAATGGTCGAGACATAAAGATTGATATATTGGACCATGTTATTCGTACACCGGAAGTGTTCCGGATAGTTTCGGGTAAAAACAGAGTGCTGGAGGGGTTACTGGAACCCCCCGAGGGAACTAATGGGCCACCATGGGCCTTGTTGGAGAGAGAGGAGGGCAGCCAGGGCAGGCCACTGTAGTGACCAGACCTCAAACAGTCTGATCTCCGTGCTCCGGTGTCATCCCTGGATCAGTAATGCTGACACCACACAGTACTCGGAGGATTTATAGCAGAGTAGCAATCACACACTTATTACATCGGGTGTCTCAAAAGAGAACTTATTACAATAAATATGGCTTAAGGCCATCTAATAACGATAACAGCGGAAGGCTTGGAAGATAAGTGAGTCCATCAACTCCAACGGCATCACTGAGTATAGAACCACGACCTAAAATTCCTCAATCGTCGTCTGAAAAGTCTGCAACATTAACGTTGCAGCCCGAAAACGGGTCAGCACATGGAATATGCTGGCAAGGTAACACATAGAGAGTAATGGAATGCAACAACTATACTATATGCATATTTGGCTGGTGGAAAGCTCTATGGTTACAGTTTTTGCGTAAAGCCAATTTTTCCCTACTTCAAAGGAATAAAATTAATTACTATCATGGTGGTTGTTAAACATTGAGAATGGTTGACAACATCCTCAATCCCAATTAAGTAACATCATTAAAATCCCACAAAATTAATTTAGAGTAACATGTTGAGATTCACATGATAATCCAAGTACTAGATACTCAAGATGTCCATAACCGGGGACACGGCTAACCATGATTAGTTTATACACTCTGCAGAGGTTTGCGCACTTTTCCCCACAAGACTCGATCGCCTCCGTTTGGTTTCTCGCACTGCAGGGTGTTTGAGAAGACGGATGACCGAGACATAGTCTTTCAGAAGCGCTAGCACCTTACATGTGGGTAGACCGGTACACCTACTTTCCCCTACATCTTCTAGTCTACCCGTAAGAGTTCGCACAACTTAGTCAACTATGCCAGAGCCCATAATGGCTTGTGGCTGCACACGGAAGTTTCTAGTATGAAAAATCTCATGATCCCTTTGAGCCTGGGTGGCGGTCCAAATAAAACAGGCAAGTCCTGGTAACCCCAGGTGCCTCAATCCACCCAGATGTGTGTTAGGTTGCCACCTTAGATAAACCCTTAATTAACAATCTCACATCTGTCATGGATATCACTCACCCAATCCACGTCTACTAGCATAGCATGGCATAATGAGCAAACGTAGAAGTAACTCCCAAAGGTTTGATAATAAACTGGTAATAGGTACTACCTCATCTACTTCCCATCCCACAAAATTAATTAGATCCTAATCATGCAATGTGTGAGGATTGATCTAATGCAATAAAACTGGGTTGTAGAAAAGGTATGATCAAAGTGTTACTTGCCTTGCTGATGATCCGCGAAACCTAGAGATTCGAAGTAACAGGCGGCGCACTCCGGGTATTCTATCGCAGACAAACATCAAGCATACAATAAGTACTCATCTAATGCACAGGTAAAACTCAAATAGAAGATCTAACCAGAAAGTTCAACTTAAGAACCCTGGTTGGCAAAAGAACCAAATCGAACGAAGCAAAAGAAATCAAACGGCGAAAGAAAACAACTTCGTTCTAGTAATCTGGATCTAGGGAAAATTTTACGGTAGCAAAAACTTGTTTAAGTTGATTATTCGAAAAGAGGGTTTCGAGACGAAACTCCAGGCGCTTGAATCGCCTGATTCCGATAAACGAGCGTAAAGTTATACTAAAACGAAAATCGGATCAGAAATCGCGATCAGAAAATAACCGCGGAAAATCCGACGAAAAAGAAAAACGACGAACAGATTTTTTTTTAAAAAAACTGCATGGAAAACGAGGCGGCGGCAAACCTCGAAAGGCGCGCGCTCCGGCGAGTCGGCGGCGGCGGGCGGCGGCGGCGGCTGGGCGGCGGCGGCGTCTTAGCTAGGGTTAGGGTTAGCTGGCTTCGGGCCTCTCTCTCTCTCGGGCTATGATCAAAGTGTTACTTGCCTTGCTGATGATCCGCGAAACCTAGAGATTCGAAGTAACAGGCGGCGCACTCCGGGTATTCTATCGCAGACAAACATCAAGCATACAATAAGTACTCATCTAATGCACAGGTAAAACTCAAATAGAAGATCTAACCAGAAAGTTCAACTTAAGAACCCTGGTTGGCAAAAGAACCAAATCGAACGAAGCAAAAGAAATCAAACGGCGAAAGAAAACAACTTCGTTCTAGTAATCTGGATCTAGGGAAAATTTTACGGTAGCAAAAACTTGTTTAAGTTGATTATTCGAAAAGAGGGTTTCGAGACGAAACTCCAGGCGCTTGAATCGCCTGATTCCGATAAACGAGCGTAAAGTTATACTAAAACGAAAATCGGATCAGAAATCGCGATCAGAAAATAACCGCGGAAAATCCGACGAAAAAGAAAAACGACGAACAGATTTTTTAAAAAAACTGCACGGAAAACGAGGCGGCGGCAAACCTCGAAAGGCGCGCGCTCCGGCGACGGCGGCGGCTTAGCTAGGGTTAGGGTTAGCTGGCTTCGGGCCTCTCTCTCTCTCGGGCCGGCTCGGGCGCTATATAAAGGCCCCGGGCGGAGGTTTCCTGGCCGGTTACGGCCCGGAGTCGGTTCCAGTTTTTTTTTATAAATCCGCTCGGAAGAAAAATAAAAAGAAATACTAAACGGACTCCAAAAATCACGAAATAAATTTTGCCGGGTTCCCAAAATCAAGGCCGATAAAGTGAACATTTATCTGGGCCCAAACTACAACTTTGAAAAAAACGCGCATTTTTCCTAAATTCAAATAAAAATACCAAAAAACTCCGAAATAAATCTTATTTGATTTTTTTATTAAATCCTCAATATTTCTATATTTTGGGAAAGTCATTTTATTCCCTCTCTCATATTTTTTTAATAGAAATAATTGATGATAAAATAAATAAAATCAAATGATCCTGTTTACATAATTTGAGATTACTCAAATATGTAAATAACGAAATCCCCAACTCTCTCCGTGGGTCCTTGAGTTGCTTAGGATTTTCTAGGATCAAAACCAAAAGCAAAATAAAATATGATATGTAGGATGACCTAATGTATAACATTCCAAATTGAAAATTGTAGGATGACCTAATGTATAACATTCCAAATTGAAAATTTGGGATGTTACAGCCACACGCCGCCCTTGCAGTCCGAATTGGACAAGGGACCCCTTTCCTACTCCCTCTCCATCTCCTTCCTCCCCCATCTCTTCCTTGTGGAGGAATCCTACTAGGATTGGTAATCCTAGTAGGACCCCCTCTCCTTGGGCGCGCCCCTAGGGCCGGCCGGCCTCCCCCTTCCTCCTTTATATGCGGGGGCAGGGGGCACCCTAGCACACACAAGTTGATCTTTTAGCCGTGTGCGGTGCCCCCTCCACAGTTACACACCTCCGTCATATCGTTGTAGTGCTTAGGCGAAGCCCTGCGTCGGTAACTTCATCATAGCCGTCACCACGCCGTTGTGCTGACGAAATTCTCCCTTGGCCTCAACTGGATCAAGAGTTCGAGGGATGTCACCGAGCTGAACGTGTGCTAATCGCGGAGGTGCCGTACGTTCGGTACTTGGATCGGTTGGATCACGAAGACGTTCGACTACATCAACCGCATTACTAAACACTTCCGCTTTCGGTCTACGAGGGTACGTAGACACAGTCTCCCCGCTTGTTGCTATGCTTCTCCTAGATAGATCTTGCGTGATCGTAGGCAAAAAATTTGAAATGCTGCATTCCCCAATAGAAGGGTCGGCGGCGAGGAGGCCGCGCGGTAAGAAGAAGGCTCGGCGGCGAGGAGGCCGCGTGGCAAGAAGAAGGGTCGCCGGCGAGGAGGCGGCGCTGCAAGAAGAAGGGTCGCCGGTGAGGAGGCTGAGTTGCCAGTAAGCAGCAGTGAAGGTTTGAACTTGGAAGCAAGGAGGAATAGTGGAAATATGGCTTTTGGTGGGAGGGAGGGGCAGGGAGATAGATATTTCCGCGGTGGCAGAAAAAATTCGCTCGGTGCCGCGAGAAACTAGCGCACAAGTGTGGTTCAAGCGGGGGCAGTGGACTGTAGATGACGAAGCTTCCTGCGTAAGCCAGACAAGATGGCGCGCCAAGATATTTTATATCGCATCCCACATGATTCTTTCTAATAAACTGTTTGTGGTATACCTAATTTTTTCATTATGTTGTGAAGACAAATGGTGTTACGGAGGGAAAAGATGGTGAAGTGTATGCTAGAACATTTATGTACAGTGAACATGCAGCTACATGAGTGTCGTGTTGAAATTTCGAATTATTCCGGGTCCGTTTGGCATTTTTATGCATTAATTGAGTTTGTAGGCATTTAATGTGCATAATTCAAATTTGAACTACAAGCACATGCTCCAGTGCCCCAAAGTTTGTTGAAAAATCACATGTGTGTCTTTGGGTGAATTTATAGGTCCCATGCAAGAAATGGGAATGAAATCCAAACATCTAGACGTCGTGGCTCGGCCGGGAACATTGAGAAACTTGGTTTTTAAATTCCTAGAAATTCAAAACTAGCCTGAAAATCATGAAACTTGGTATGGTGTCATTTCATGGCACCAACATGCTGTGGTAAAAAAATTGGCCACATTTGGACAAGTTTTGGGGTATAAACTTCTTGCAAACCGGAGCTTTCTCTTGAGAAAACTCGTGGTTCCTGAGGGGGGACGTGTCACCTTTGTGTGCGAAACAATATACGCTGCCTCCCCCCTTGATTTTTTACAGAGGACATAGAACTATATGAGTATCATGCTAAATTTTGGAATTATTCTGGGTTCGTTTGGACTTTCTTATACTTTAATTGAATTTCTGGGAATTTAATGTGCATAATTCAGATTTGAACTACAAGCACATGCTCTAGTACACCAAAGTTGGTTGAAAAATCACATGTGTGTCCTTGGGTGAATTTCTAGGTCCCATGCAAGAAATGGGAATGAAATTCAAACATCTAGGCCTCGTTGCTTGGCCTGAAAGATTGAGAAACTTGGTTTTTTAATTCCTATAAATCTAAAACACGCCTGAAAATCATGAAACTTGGCATGGTATCATAACATGGAACCAACATGCCGTGGTAATTTTTTTGGCCGAATTCGGACAAGCTTTGGTATAAGCTTCTTGCAAACCAGATCTTCTCTCAAGAAGGCTCGTGGTTCCAAGAGGGAACGTGTCACCTCCGTGTGTGAAACAACATACACTGCCTTCTCCCGCCTTAATTTTTTACACAGGTAAATTAGACCAAATAGAAGTATCGTGCTAAATTTTGGAATTATTCCGGGTTTGTTTGGCCTTTTTTATACATTAATTGAATTTCTGGGCATTTAATGTGAATAATTCAAATTTGAACTACAAGCACATGCTCCATTGTACCAATGTTGATTGAAATATCACATGTGTGTCCTTTGGTAAATTTCTAGGTCCAATGCACGAAATGGGAATGAAATTCAAACATCTGGGCATCGTTGTTCGGCCGGAAAGATTGAGAAACTTGGTTTTTTAATTCTTGTAAATCCAAAACATGCCTGAAAATCATGAAACTTGGCATGGTGTCATGACATGGCACCAACATGTTGTGGTAAAATTTTTGGCCGAATTGTGACAAGCTTTGGTATAAGATTCTTGCAAATCGGAGCCTCTCCCAAGAAGGCTCGTGGTTCCGAGAGAGGGAACGTGTCACCTCCGCGTGCGAAACGACATACACTGCCTTCTTCCGCCTTATTTTTTTACATAGGTAGATTAGACCAAATAGAAGTATCGTGCTAAAATTTGGAATTATTCCGGGTTCGTTTGGCCTTTTTTATACATTAATTAGATTTCTAGGCATTTAATGTGCATAATTTAAATTTGAACTACAAGCACATGCTCCAGTGCACCAAAGTTGGTGGAAAAATCACATGTGTGTCCTTGGGTGAATTTCTAGGTCCCATGCAAGAAATGGGAATGAAATTCAAACATCTGGGCGTCGTGGCTCGGGCTCAAAATATTGAGAAACTTGGTTTTTTAGTTCCTGTAAATCCAAAACACGCCTGAAAATCATGAAACTTGGCATGGTGTCATGACATGGCACCAACATGCTGTGGTAATTTTTCTGTCCGATTTGCGAAGGAGCACACATTAACAATCAACAAAGTCATTTTGAAACAAGTGTTGTCATGTTACAAATCAAAAACACAAGTATTATTGAAACTATTGGCGTTCTACTTACCAATTACGTGCCGCCACGCGTCCCCTTTTTTATTGGCTAGGAGGTGCCGTGCGGGGTAGCTATTTGAGTACGGGAGGTGTGCGATCACACCCCTGCGCGTGCTCATCAGGAGGAGAGCCCTTTGACCATTATCCGCCGCACACCTCCCTCCCAACGTCTCCATAATGGCGCCCGAGCCCCTGTTTCATGGTGTGGCTATGTCTCACTGGACTAAGATTTAAGAGAGAAAAAGAAAATCTGAAAAGAAAGTTTTGCACGGATCTTGATGTAAGATCCGACGGACCTATATAGCATTGAATGTGACTTATAGCAAGACTGATGAATATAAGGATGATGACAGTGCATAATAATTGTCATACATATTTAGGAACATAATAAAAAAATTCACATGCGGCAACGCCCGAAATACACAAGGGCAAAAGAAGAAGGAAAGCAACGATCTGGCTCGCTGATCTCTACTTTCTTGATGCGTTGCTGCAGGCCACGGGAACTATTCTCCACGACAAGCGGCGATGAGCTCTTTCTTGTCCTCAAGATGCTGCTTGAGAGCATCCACATATTCCTCCACCAGCCTTGTGCGCTTGATGCGCAACATCGCATTCTCGTCCATAAGTTTCTCGACAATGACGCCGGCCCTCTACAACAAGGCAGTACTCTCCTCCTGCTGCTCCGCACTTCTGACGATCTTCACCCTCAACAGGTCGCGCTCGGACCGGAGCTTCGCATTGCTCTCATTTAGTTGCCGGATGACGCCAGTAGCCTGTTCAAACGAGGCTTTCATGTCGTCCTGCACCCTCACCTAGCCAGAGATCTGATTCATCTAGCTATGGACGATCGCATGCATGCGCCTGTCAGAGTCCTCGCCTGCCCGCGAGACATTTTCCCAGGTCGCTGCGGCGCGGGACAACATCTCTACTGCATTCACGGCGCAGCAGGACATCTGTTCTGCTTCCGTGGCGCGGTCGGACCAGTTTGCTGCATCGATGGCGCAACGGGACCTCCGTGTTACTTTGGCAGTGCGGCGGGACCTCTGTGCAGCTACGGCCACGCGGCGGGACATGTCGGCTGCTTTCGTGGCGAGGCGGGACATCTCTCGTGCTTACGCTTCCATGCTCGCCTCTCCCTCGTGGCAATCTGTTGACCCAGAGCTCACGCTGGCCATGGCAGACACAAGGGAACGATGATGAATGACTTGTTTGTTTTTGTGGATGAGGAGTTGAGGAGGAATGTGCAGTCATCTTGGAGTAGTAGTATTTATAACCGAGTACTAAAACGCTCCTAAGTGGGAAACCATTTAGGTTTTGATCGGTGTGAACAGGTTTGCAATTAAATATAGCATGCTAGTAATTTGAAATGTGACGGGACGCAGGCTCAAAAGTTATTGACGGTTCTAAGTGCGGAACTATTCCCGAAAGGCATAACGTGGGCACGCTTTCTCGACCGCGTACGTGGTGTTTGCACCATAGGGTGCACCACAATAGGCAATGTCAGCACACGTCTTGTTCCAACAACCATGCGCGCTCGTTATTACCGTCGCTCACACTTCTTTTAATTAGAATGTGTGCCCGTCTAGCGCACACACGTTGATCTGTCTAACTATTTCTGTTTGTTGTGGCTAATCACAAACAGTTCATCCGTGTGAAGTGTATGCCATTAATCATATACACTTTGATCTGGCTGAACGTTTCTATTCTGTTGCCTAATCGCAAACAGTTAATCCTTCTCAAGCGTATGCCCTCAATTGCACACACCTTTATCTAGCTGCCCATTTCTGTTGTTCTTCCTCATCACAAACAGTTCACATGAGTGAACCGTATGCTGTATATCGCACACACTTTCATCTGGCTGCCCGTTTCTTTTGTTCCTCCTCATCGCAAGCAGTTAATTGAACTGAATGGTATGCCCTGCATCGCACACACAACTAATATCTGAACCATGTTTGATGCATCCATCATCGCAAACATTTTGCACCTTTTTGACGGTTTTTACACCACCGTTTGCAATTATTGCATCGCACACAGTTTCGTCGAAGGGTCTTTGATCGTAGTGTCGCGTTAGCAGCATCCTGTAGTAGTGAATCTTTGCCTTCTTTCTGAGTGTAGCCCTTGGCGACAAGCGTGTCTTGTACTTATCAATTGTACCATCAGGCCTTAGCTTCTTTTTTAACACCCACTTACAACCCATAGGTTTACAACCGTAGGGTCATTCAGTTAGCTCCCAAGTTCCATTAGAAAGAATTGAATGCATCTCATTATGAACAACTTCTTTCCAACCAGCTACAGCCAGAGATGCATATATGCCTCTGCAATAGACTTGGGAGTGTCGTACACAAGGTATGAAATGAAATCATCACCAAAGGATTTTGCAATCCTTTGTCTCTTACTCCTCAAGGAGCTTCATTGCTATGCTTCTCAAGGACTTCCTCAGGTGATTGATGAGGTCGAGCTCCTCATCGGAGTTCTTGAGATTCTGATTCATCTCATCCAGCGATGCGGCATTAACAGTCACCGCAAGAGATGAGGCCTGCAATAACAAAAGAAAACTCACATAGTTCAGACTCTAGATTTCATGTTTTTTCGATCCTCTGCCAGGTTTTTCAAAACCTGACAAATCTTGGGGTTGCTATATATAAGGGGTGTACAACTTTGTTCAAATTATTCTCTTTATGAAAAGAACATTGCATGGCTTACCTTGAAGCTCGTCAGGAGGCCACCGAAGGCTTCCTTCAGTCCGCTGTTAACAGACTGAATACTTTGCAACACCACGCCCATTAAGGCGCGGTGCTCCACAACGATGGAGGAGTTGTTCAAAGCTTCCTCCATCACCTCCAGCCACTCAGCCACAACTCGGTCACCTGTGTCCGGCACTGGCGGCAGGGCCCCTTCTCCTCCTTTGGTGGAAGGCGGAATTGACGCCTCCGGGGGCCTTGGGGGCTCCGAGGCCGTCTTCCGGGAGGGCTCAGATTTACCGAGCTCCCCCTCTTTGTTCACCAGGAGAGATCCCTCCTCCTGGTCTTCAAGGACCGAGGTGTTAGCCTCGACCATATCTCATCACCACCACCTCCCATGTCCGAGCCGGGAGGGGTCATTCAGAACAACACCTCCCCGATCTCCCCGATGACCAAGGAGGCGCGGAGCATGGTGCAGACTCGCTCTCCGCCAATTTGGCTGGCGGAGAAATCCCCTCTGAGGTCTTGTCAGCGGGGTGGGCGCGCGGCAGACTACAACATAAAGGGTAGACATGCTATCAACAACAGAATATTAAAACAAACACCTGAAGAGCATCCGAATTCGTACCTTTGGGCAGGGGGCTTGACCCTGGGGTTCATCTTCGGAACCTCTTCGTGTTGGGAATCATTGCATGGAAAACAAAAAAAAATTCAATGCACACGTAATGATCTATCCATGGAGATGCATAGCAATGAGTGGAAGAGTGTGTCTACGTACCCTCGTAGACCATAAGCGGAACCGTTTCACAACGCGGTTGATGTAGCCGAACTTCTGTGTGCTTCAACTGATCAAGTATCGAACGCACGGCACCTCCGCATTCTGCACACGTTCAGCTCGGTGACGTTCCTCGCCTTCTTGATCCAGCAAGACGTCGGGGTAGTAGATGAGTTTTGTCAGCACAACGGCATGGTGACAATGATGGTGAAGTGATCTCTCCAGGGCTTCGCCTAAGCACTATGAAAATATGACCGGGGGTGTAAACGGTGGAGCGGGCGCTGCACACGGCTAACAATTGATCTGGTGTGTGCTAGGCGCCCCCTCCCACATATATATAGGTGGAAGGGGGAGGGGAGAGGAGGGGGGCGCCCCCTCCCCTAGGGGCCCTGCCTTGCCGTGTGCCCCCACTGCCAGGTCCCAATGGAGAGGGAGGAAGTGGGAATCCTAATCCACACTTTCCTTTCCCTTCCCCCTTTCCTTCTACTCCTTAGACCGGCCCATATGGGGGGCGCACCAGCCCCTTGTGGCTGGTGTGTTTCCCCTCTTGGCCCATAAGGCCCATATCTTTTGTCGGGGGTGCCCGGAACCACTTCCGGTGACCCGCTAAGTACCCGGTACCCCCCGAAACACTTCCGGTGTCCGAATACCATCGTCCTATATATCAATCTTTACCCCTCGACCATTTTGAGACTCCTCGTCATGTCCGTGATTTCATTCAGGACACCAAACAACATTCGGTCACCAAATCACATAACTTATATAATACTATATCATCATCGAACGTTAAGCGTGCGGACCCTACGGGTTCAAGAACTATGTAGACATGACCGAGACACATCTCTGGTCAATAACCAATAGTGGAACCTGGATGCCCATATTGGATCCGACATATTCTATGAAGATCTTTATTGGTCGAACCGTTATGACAACATACGTAATTCCCTTTGTCCATCAGTATGTTACTTGCCCGAGATTCGATCGTCGTTATCTTCATACCTAGTTCAATCTCGTTACCGACAAGTCTCTTTACTCGTTCCGTAATACACCACCTCATGACTAACTCCTTAGTCGTTTGCTTGCAAGCTTATGATGTGTATTACCGAGAGGGCCCAGAGATACCTCCCTGATACTCGAAGTGACAAATCCTAATCTCGATCTATGCCAACTCAACAAACACATTCGGAGATACCTGTAGAGCATCTTTATAATCACTTAGTTACGTTGTAACGTTTGATAGCACATAAGGCATTCCTTCGGTATCCGGGAGTTGCATAATCTCATAGTCGAAGGAATATGTATTTGACATGAAGAAAACAATAGCAATAGAACAGAACAATCATTTTGCGAAGCTAATAGATGGGTCTTGTCCATCACATCATTCTCCTAATGATGTGATCCTGTTATCAAATGACAACTCATGTCCATGGTTAGGAAACCTTAACCATCTTTCATCAACGAGCTAGTCTAGTAGAGGCTCACTGTAACGACCCGAGACCGATGCTCCAGAAGCCTTCCATGTTCTTCGTTGCCATCGTGTGTTTTATTTTTGTTGTTGTTGCATTTCATCATGTCATCATGCATATTGCATCCGCATGTTTTCCTAGAACTCATAGTCGTTCATAGTGTCACTTCTCTCTATCTTCGTTGACCTTTTGTCAGGCCCCCTTGTCTTTGCCGACCTCTCTCAAACCCCCCTCGCGTGCGCGTCTGAAAGCTGTCCGAAACCCAACCTGCTCGGTCATCATCATTGGATTCAGATCATCCCCAAACATCCCTAAATATTTTCAGTTCTTTGTTGGATTCCCCCCCCCCTAAGATGGTCCAGCTCCCTTCTTTTCCCATATATATAGTCTACCCCTAGTCCATTTTGGACGTAACCCTATTTCCTAGGGATCCTCCCCAGCCGCCGCCACTCTCTTCATCAGGATCCAACCCGCAGCTAGCCTCTCCCTCCCTCGTTTTCAGCACCACCAACCGGAGCCCGCAACCACGATCCAAATCCTCCCCGACAGTCTCCCTCATCTTGCGCGCTTGACCAATCGGGTCACCCGAGCCCCGAGCTCCATCGTTGTTCCCTGCCCAAGCTCCTCATCGCGCCAGTATCCTCGAAGCCCCGAGCCTCCCCATGCCCCTCCTCCTCGCCTAGTCGTCCGACGCCGCCGCCGGCAACCGAACCAGCAGCAACGTCGCCGCTCCTCCTCCGCGACCCCGAGCTACTTCACCGGATCCCGCCATCTCGGCCTCGTCCCCGTCATCCGCACGTGCCTCAAGCCGCGGTCATCTTCGTCCCCAAAACCCTCGTGCTTCTCATGAGGGAATCGTTCGAGCTCCTCCCGTGGCCCCGTGTCCCTTCATCTCCGCCTCCTTCCGGCCAGCCGTCGCCGGCGGAACCGAGCAGATGTGTCGCCTTGCCCGCATACCCACCGTCTCTCTCTACTTTCCTCCCCGTGTATCCTCTCTGAATCCTATTCTGCATTTTCTGTCTTCAGGAAACAACATCGTCCACTGCCCTCCATGGATCCCAAGTCACGCCACTGGAGCTCCATCCCCGCGCCCGATCTAGTCCAAGCCACGCCGCTGGCCAAGTCCCTCGACCCACAGACCGGAGCCACCTCCTTGCCGCCCCCAGCACCGTCGCGCACCTGCTTCCTTTGCTTCGAGGACGAGGCCAGCACCAAGTCCCGCTCGATCCCCTACCTGCATTGACCGTGCCTTGCCTGCATCACGCAGCCCAGGGCCTCCCCTTCCCCCGTTGACCACGGCTCCAGCCAGCCAACATCTCCACCGAACCGGGCCGAAGCCCATGGGTGAGTTCCCCACATCCTCTCCTCTCTGTTCAGCATAGCAGTGCACCAGATTCAGCCCAGTGCATGTTTTTTCCCTGTCTGCGAATTTACTAATTATCCAGAGAACTGTATATTTACATAATAGTCCCTCTAGATCATGCATTTGATATCTCATAAACCGTGCATCGGATTAAAATGTTTTGTATATGTAAAATGCCTAGAATTTCATCTAGTTTCACATTATGCTGCTTTCATCCATGTTAAAAATGTTTAACTTGCTATTTGCATTAATTTGCATAATGCCATGCTAAAATGATTTATTTCATAACTAAATAACTGTAGCTTCGAATTAAATAAACTTTATATGTAAATTGGGTAGAAAAATGCTTAGACTAACATGGTGCACTTTATTTTGCTGTTCAACAATTCTAAAATTGTGTATAGGGCAGAACTGTACCAAATCCGAAACATGCAGATGGGGAGTTTACGGAATTGTTGTTTGGTGTCCCGGCCTCATTTAAACTTCCCTAGATAGGTAGTTTTATTATGCAGCACCTCTTGCCATGTTTAACAACATTAAGTATTGTTGGGTACATAAACTGGAGTGAACTAAATAATTCAAACGTGGTGTTTTGTTAATGTGCAACTCGTTGCATATTGAGCTCCAGTTAACTTGTAGTATTGTTTGTTGCACTTTGCCATGCCACGACTCATTAAACTGGAAATGCATCATACTTGATTGTGCAACATGCCATGGTTATGCTTGTTGGTTTACCTTGTTATTTGCTTCTTTCCAGTTGTGCTTCTTGTTGATAGTTCCACTTACTTTGCGATTGTGAGGATTCATTCGACTATGTTGGTTCATCTACTTCATGGATCCGGTCTTCTTCCTAGCGGGATTTCAGGCATGATGACTGTCACCTTGGATCTCACTACTATATTTGCCGTGTTAGTTGTCTCGATGCTATCGCTATGTCGCGCTACCTAGCACTTGTTTATTAAGCCTCCCAAATTGCCATGATAGCCTCTAACCTTTTCCACCATCCCAGCAAACCGTTGTTTGGCTATGTTACCGCTTTGCTCAGCCCCTCTTATAGCGTTTTACTACAAAAAAATACACTTCCGTGATGATACGTGTTTGTCATAGTAGGTCACGTTTTTTGTCATGCATGTAAATCCATGACGATTTTATGACAGAATCAAGATTGTCATACCTATGCTGTCGTAGAAGTGTTCCATGACATTACCAAAATTATCATCATGGAAGTGTCCACTTCCATGACGATAAATCGCGCGTCACAGAAGTGCTTTTGTCAAGGGTGACCAACATGTGGCATCCACCATAACGGAACGCCGTTAAGCTATCAGGTCCGGTTTTGGATCCGATAACCCGTTAACAGCCCCGACCAATGGGGATTTTCCACTTGTAAAATCATCATTGAATGGAGGAAACACGTGTCGGCTCACCGTTGGGACAGATGGCATCCACTCATTGGACCCAAGCCTCCTATGATACGTCGACACGTGGCACGGCCCAAGAGAGGCCCATTCCTGTGAAAAGGCCGGCCCATTTGACTAGGTCAAAAGGTGGCGGGCCGGCCCATGGAAAGCTTGTTAACGGTCTGTTCGCATATAGCCCATTTACAGCCCGCTAACCCAGGGCCCGTTACGACCTCTCCGAATTAGGCCCAGTACCGTCATCTGGGCCATCCAATATGATTCCAGTCCGTTTTAACTTCCGGCCCATGTATGGCCCTTGACGTCTTCCGGCCCATATGAAGCCCTTTGTAACTCTTGGCCTATTAACGGCCCGTGGTGAAACTGGCCCGTAATGAACAGTGTATCACTTCATACCCATTGACGGCCCATTATTCCATTGGGCCGCTTCCAACCCAGGTTATCTTTCGGCCTTCTCAGGGCCCATTTATTCTTGGGCCCATTTCCAGCATTCGGTTACTTACGGCCCGTTACTGTCATTTTCTGCTTGCGGGCCAAATTCAGCCCGTGGTTACAGTCGGCCCGTTTGTGGCCCGTTAATACGTTGGGCTGTTTTCATGTAAAAAAACCGTTGGGCTGTTTTCATAGAGTTATCAAATACCACCTATTAACGGCCCGTTATGGTCCACGAATTGTATGACCCATGATTGGCGAAATGATGATACGCCCCGTAGAAGGCCCATGGATCCTACGACCCGTAAAAGGCCCATGGATCGTACGGCCCGTAGAAGGCCCATGGATCATACGACCCGTAGAAGGCCCATGGATCCTACGACCCGTATAGAAGGCCAATGGATCCTACGGCCCATAGAAGGCCCATGGATCATATAGCCCGCAGGAGGCCCATGGTTACAAGAGTCCCTGTGTTCCCATGATTATTTTGGCCTAGTTTCCAAAAATAGGTTATTGTGGACACTAGAAAAACACAAAAAAAGAACTGCAGTGACTACAAGCAAACAACTAAACAAGACAATAAGGAAATAAATAAGCAAGCAATTAACGCTAGCCTATTATCGCTATTACACATATTACATCCACTGGGCATCAAAGTTTGCCACCAATGCAAATATAGGGAACAAAGCAGCATATTACATACACTGGCCGTCAAAATTGGCCACCAGTGCAAATAAATGCGGCAGCAAAACAAGAGCATAACTGAAACAACTTCAGAAGAGCTCAAGAAACATTATCCTGGGTATCCACCATGCTGGCAATAAGCTTAGCAAGCTTATTAGCTTTGTCCCGTTTGGCACTAAAATCCTCCAACGCTTGCTGTTGCACCAGAAAGTATGCATCTGAATGCTCCAGGGACTTCCGCAGTCCTTCCGCTTCTTGTCGCAGCACAGCTGATCGATGTCTTTCAGCTTGTAGTTGAGACTCAAGAAACCGAACTAATTCATACAATGAGTTTGAATAGCTTGTGCAAGTGGTAGTGGCCAGTAACTCGAACACTAAACCAAGACAGGACTTTGGGGTTGTCTCACTGTCTTCGAGATAGTCTTCCTTAGCTGTTTTATCAGCTTTGTTGGAGACCAACAAGGATGTGACACTATCCTTAACCTTATCTGCATTACTTCCTTTACCATTGCTTAATAAGGCACTCGTCCCCAATATTCTGTCAGCATTCTAAAAGAAGAAACAAGCAGACACATAACGGGTTTAGCATGTACTAGTATATGAAACTCATTTCAGTGAACCAGTTCATTAGTAAGGTGAACAAGATTAAACTACCAAGTCTTCTATTGCCAAGTACTAGTACATAATAAAAGCATCAAACAAACATATATCTATGTCCTATAGTCACTGCATTATCTTTCCAAATCAAAATAGAGACATAGATCAAATCATATCAGTTCAAGACAAAGCAACAGTGAAAGAATACAAAGTGTGGGAAACTACACGGCACAACAAGATTTCAGATGGGTACCACGGGTCTACATGTACAACAACACTATTGGATCTGTTGTGATGCTAGGAATGTGCATGATATGAGAAGTCAACTGTATACACAATTGAAATTGAAATCAATAGAGCTATTGATAAGAGCAAACCTATTAAAGAAACATGTGTGAACATACCTGCTATGCCATTGGATTTTAGATTGAATCCTTCAATTTAAAAATAAGTTTGTATGAGTAAATACATTGATACAAGAGCAAAACAGTATGCACGATAGCAATCATCGTTAAAAAAGGCGCGCCTAAGCGAGCGCTTAAGTGCGCCTAGGCTCTAAGCGTTGGCAAAATGCATTGCGCATAACTATGCTTAATCTGTGCATAACTGCGCATAAGCATGCGCTTTGGTCATTAACGCGCAAGGCGGTGGCAAAACGCACAATTAACGCCTAGCGCTTTTTTGAACTATGATAGCAATGGAATCTTAAATTAGAACAGTTGTTGTTCAAGTTTAGGCACTTGTTCTACATGAACATAGTACGGTAAAACGCAAGAATATAGTACTTAAAAATAGAAAATGAGCTCATAGACCTTACCACATTCTTAGTTCCGGACCAGTACAGAACAAGGCGTTCCCAGTCATTGTCCAGTAAATGTGTCTTAGGAGAACGTAAGGGAATTTGATGAGTTTCTTTGCCGGTGAAGTACGTTTTCTTCAGGTAATTCCGATACTGCCACCAAGCATTCTTGAAGATAGCAGAGGTATTAGCACAGGTTACCTCATCCTGAGTTACCAAATTGGTCCTTCTCTATAGAGAAAAATGGGAAAATTTGCTATATTATAACCATCATGGAGGTAGGATGTATGGGACAAAGCAAAGTAATTGCCATGAATAACATTACTTACACATAACTCCTAGACAAACACCTACAACTGGCATTTTCCTTCATCTTCAGTATAATATTTCCAAGATGGGAAGATACGCACATATGATTTAACAACATCAAATGTGATAGATGCTAAACTATGACTAGCTAGTTGTGCTTCCTCCACAGGAATAGGCGTACTAACTGGTGGAGTTGGGGGTTCGCCGTGGTAGTACTGACCGTTTGGGCACTGGAGCTACCTTACTAACTGCTCTTGTTTGGGAGCTGTGGTGGAGATGGTGCTGTGTCAACAGGAACTGGGTTACTATCTGCTGGGGTTGGGGTTAGATTGGGTGAAGCTGGTTCTCTGTCCATCGCAGTAGGGGTACAATATGCGAGAGTTTGGGTTATGTGTGGTAGGGCTGGTTCTCGTGCATGTACAACCGGGGTGCTATCTCCACCAAGAGGTAGCATTGTTTTATTTGAAGACCGTGTTTTTAGTCCGCTAGATACTGGCATCACCCGCTCCAATTCAAATGGCTGATAAACAGGAAACATAGTTGAATGTACAAACATTGTATGAGAGACAGATGCAATAGATAGTATGGAAAAAAGAGGTCATGAAATAGTTGACATGTATATTGTTTAACTAAAACGGATAGCATGGCATAATTTCACATATATGATGTCTATCTGAACTGGATAGCATAGCATAACATAATTCAAAGATATGATGAATAACTAAACATGATCGCATGACATAATTCACCTACATGTTATCTAAGTAATTAGGATCACATCATTTAATTCACATATGTGATTTATATGCTAAACAAAGGGAATTTGATATAATGTCTGAACTAAGAACATGGTGTTGAATATTATGTATATGATGTCTAAACTATGTAATGCAAGACACCATATGCATGATATGAGCAGTATAACCGTGCCAAGTTAGAGCATACACCTCGGTGGGGGAATAGGACTGGTCATCTGTCTCTGAATCCATCTCCGAGGAGCTATCGGGACCCAACAAGAGATCTGCTTCGACAGGTAGCACTGTCTACTCTGAAGGCCTTGTTTTCACCCCAGATTTTTCAATCTCCCACCCAAATGGCTGATTCACAGGAAGAGTAGTTTAATGTACAAACATTATCGACAAATGGAAATGTAATGAAGAAAAGGATGGGAAAGATATCATTCAAATATATGATGCCTAGTTAAACAGGATGGCATTGCACATTTCACATATATTATGGCTGGCTAAAAGACATGAGACTGCATAATTCCCATATATGATATAGAAACTAAACAAGTGGCATTACAAAACATGTCTAAACTAAGCAGATGACATATATGATGTCAAAAGTAGGCACTCCAAGGCAACATATGCATGATATGACTAACATCATCATGCCAAGGTAGAGCAAACATCTTGGGGGGTAAATAGGAGTGGTCATCAGCGTCTAAATCTGCCTCAGAACAGATATCTTCCTCTGGATTACAATCTGGAGAGGGGTGGGGAGGGTTTGCCATTGAACCCACCATGGAGCGTTGTCTGCATGACATTGTATTGCCACGCAAAACTCTTCTCTTTTTCTCTACATGTTCAGCATGACTGTGTATAATATCTGACATGCATACGAAAAAATATGGTGAGATTATGTAAGGAGAGCATGCAGAAATTTAGAGTGATGGTAACAACCAGTGGATGGATCCAAAAATAATGATAGCAGGCTGATGATTGCTTTAATTTAATAAAAAGACAGATGATGATTGCTTTACTATTTGTTTCCCACCCAAGATGAACAACATAGGCATATCCTAGGTGAACCAGATATTAGACAGAGATACTATTCATTGCTTCCTCGATATGTGCCCCACAACTAATTTAGAACTCACGTTTGACCATTAATTTGGACCTGACTTGGAGTCCAAGAGGTGAACATGACGTCAATGCTGAAGCAGCACAAGACAGACATTGTCAATCTCAAGTGGGGATTCTAATAGCATATCCAATAGATGATGTAAAATAGACGTAAAATTTACATCACCAAAAACCACCTGACTACAACAGATGAGGTAAAAACTATTGACTCTGAACTTAACTGTTGAAACTGAAATTTACTGTGGAATCTGAATGTTACCATCGAAACTGAACGCAATGGTAGCAGAGAGGCACTTGACATGTAGTTTAGGAAGGGCCTGCAGTTCATCTTCAACCTGCACCCCCCTGAGCCGCCAGCCACCAAGGGCCGAACTGATGGCCCCAGCGCCGCCTCGCCGCCCCGAAACAACTCCCCACCACGGGTCCACCGCCGCCCCGGCCAGCCCTCTAGGCCCCCCGCCCACCACCCTGAACCCTAAGATAGATAGTGGGGTACCTCTTCGGCGAGCCCCCGTCCCCGCTGTGGGTGGTTCTTCCTTAACTTTGGCGAGCCCCCCACCCCCTGAAAATCGACTGACCCAAAAGTCGATTTAGTCGCTGAAGTGTAGCTAAATCGAAACAGAGCAGCATCACGAACAAGGGGGAGAGCAGCAGCAGCAGCAGCGCGAGCGAGCAAGAGCCAGAGCAGTAGTAGCTGGGCAAGCGAGCGATCGATCGAACGAGAGCCGGAGCAGCAGCAGCAGATCCAGCTGGTATGCACGCCACCGCTGAAGGGGCCTCACACTAGGGGGAGCCGTCCTGGAGATGTCGCCCGCGGCGCCGGCTTCAAGGTAGCCGCTCCATGGGGGTGTGGGATGGAGCACCGTTGGCGCCGGGAGGTCGAGTTAAGGAGAAGGTGCGATGCGATGAGTGTACAACCTCTTTGGTGGCGCCGAGTAGGCCTCGGCTTCGTCTGAGGAGTCGGTGAGGATGTTGCGGTTCCGGTGGAGCAGGTTAAGGCGGTGCTGTGGGGATGGAGCAGCCGCGATAGAGGAGGCGATCGTCGGAGCAGCTCTTTGGAGGTGGAGGACGGGGCGGTTGAACCGGCGGGACAACAAGATGAACGATCGATCCTCATCCCGGGAGGTGGACGAGGGACGTCGAGCTGTTGCGTTGGACGACGTCGTCGGGGAAGAGGCTCCGGCTGGGCAGCGGTGAGGTGGCGGACAGAGGAGGGTGGGGTTTCGCGGCTGGAGCGGAGAGGTTATGGTGGCCTGGGATTTCGAATGGCAAAAAGGAGGCGATGGGAGGGGGTGAACCATGACTTAGGGACGCGCTTGTCCAAAATGTAGGGTGTGCTACAAAAGTACCCCCACCGATTTGTACTAGCGGCCCTTTCGGCTCAGGGTTAGAAGGAGGATTTTGCGTGTCGGGATTTGGCAGCTGGAGGGAGTTTTCGCGTGCGTTGTAATTTCGGGATACCAAGGCGCGGGTTATGAAGGCACCAGTTTTGGGAGCACAATATCTGAATTTTCAGGATATAACAAGGCGCGGGTTGAATTTTAGGGACAAGCCTAACGTGTAATATTGTACTTGTACGTACCAAATCAATTTGCACTTCCCTCAACCAAAAAGAAAACGAAAAAAACTATTCACACCACACAAAGAGAGAGTCTTGCCCCGTTTTACTATAAAAATGCTATTCAAAGCTACTCACTCCTTCCATCTATATAGGGCCTAATGCATTTTTCGATGCTAACTTTGACCAAATATTAGAGCAATAATATATGACATGCAACTTACACAAAGCACACCATTAAATTCGTATGTGAAATGTTCTTTCAATGATATAATTTTCACATTGTGCATGTCATGTACTATTAATCTTGTCAATAGTCAAAGGCGGTCTTAAAAAACGCATTACGCCCTATATAGATGGAAGGAGGGAGTATGAATCCATGTTATGTCCAATTAAATTTTTTCGCTTGCTGTATGATGCATGTAACCTACTCATACCAACATTTTAGTGCATTCCAAATGTCTATACTACCGCTGCAATTCGAACTGCATTTGAATTCATTTCTCTATTTCAATAAGAATCTACAATCATGATTCTTTCCAACTTCAACCATCATTCATGTATTACCTTAATAACACACCACATGATTACTATATATATAGATATGAACTATGTGTACTACATGAACTCGAATTCTATTTTTTGAATACACATGATGTTGATTCCAAATAATACTACATTTGATGTACTAACTATATATTCATAATCTAAACCATGTTCCATACGTACACCGTGTTTATCACACATAGTATAGTGCCCCGCCCCCTACATTATGACAAGTATTTAGACCTGAGCTGCAAAAGCCACACATTAGCCCAAATTATCATCAATGTTCTATATATTATACGTAGTACTAGCAAGTTGCCCATGCGTTCCGCAGAACATCAACATGATCGAGGGGAGGCCTAATTTGCAAATATGGAGACGGGTGTGGGTATCTTTTTTCAAAATTGCCATAGTTTCCTTCCTGTCCGTCAGATATAAATCGGACGGCCTATATTGCAGGATGGCAGGCACACCATCATCAACAACTCCGTTTTTTATAAGAGTAGAGATAAAATATATTATATGTAGTATAACATGTTCATAACCACACCATGTGTATCACCGTTATATATATTCACACATGCGTCGGTTTAAAACACTATGATAAATTCTTCAAATATCCGAATTCGCTTTTTATAATAAAGTATGATCTCTATTCGTCTTTTACACCCACACAATCCTCTTATCTTTGTAGCTAGCACTAACTTTCTCTCGTGCATGCACACGCCCGCATCCCTCTCACCCTTCCTCAACATTCTCTAGCTCCATTGCGCAAATTCGTCTTTTCACTTTAGGTCGTTCACCCACGGTGTGTGTAGGCCCAGTGTAACACCCTCGATGCGGCTATATCTCCCACATGTCGAAGCACGACTTAGAGGCATAACCGCATTGAAAGCAATGTCGCAAGTGAGGTAATCTTCACACAACCCATGTAATACATAAGGGAAAGAGATACATAGCTGGCTTACAATCGCGACGTCACACAATTACATGAATAAAGCATTACATCATCCAGATACAAACAAGGTCCGACTATAGAACCCAAAATAAAAGAAGACTACCACAAATGCTACACAGATCCCCGATCGTCTCAACTGGGCTCCACTACTGATCAACTGGAAACGGAACAAAAAAACGAACACGAACTTCATCGAGCTCCTCCTTGAGCTTGGTTGTGTCACCTGCACGATATCATCACCACCTGCAAACTGGTTTTGGAAGTATCTGTGAGTCACGGGGACTCAGCAATCTCACACCCTCGCGATCAAGAACATTTAAGCTTATAGGTAGGGTAAAAGGTATGATGTGGAGCTGCAGCAAGCGAGTAGCATATATGGTGGCTAACATACGCAAAAGAGAGCGAGAAGAGAAGGCAAAAGCATGGTCGAACAACTATGATCAAGAAGTGATCCTAGAACAACCTACGTAAGCATAACTCCAACACCGTGTTCACTTCCCGGACTCCACCGAGAAGAGACCATCACGGTTACACACGCGGTTGATGCATTTTAAATTAAGTTAAGTTTCAGGTTTTCTACAACTGGACATTAACAAATTCCCATCTGCCCATAACCGCGGGCACAGCTTTCGAAAGTTCAAATCCCTGCAGGGGGTCCCAACTTAGCCCATCACAAGCTCTCACGGTCAACGAAGGATATTCCTTCTCCCAGGAAGACCCGATCAGGCTGAGGAGTAAAAAGAAGTCCTACTCTCCGATATATATATAATCCTAAATGACTCAGAACATTTTTCTAGACTCAACAACGCCAGTGTTTCGATCAAGCAGGGGGCTCCTAAGGTTGGGGAAGGCTCTGATTACCAACTTGTAACGCCCTCGATGCGGCTATATCTCCCACGTGTCGAAGCACGACTTAGAGGCATAATTGCATTGAAAGCAATGTCGCAAGTGAGGTAATCTTCACACAACCCATGTAATACATAAGGGAAAGAGATACATAGTTGGCTTACAATCGCCACTTCACACAATTACATGAATAAAGCATTACATCATCCAGATACAAATAAGGTCTGACTACGGAAGCCTCAGCAATCTCACAACCTCGCGATCAAGACTATTTAAGCTTATAGGTAGGGTAAAAGGTATGATGTGGAGCTACAACTAGCGACTAGCATATATGGTGGCTAACATACACAAAAGAGAGCAAGAAGAGAAGGCAAAAGCACGGTCGAACAACTATGATCAAGAAGTTATCCTAGAACAACCTACGTCAAGCATAACTCCAACACCGTGTTCACTTCCCGACTCCGCCGAGAAGAGACCATCACGGTTACACACGTGGTTGATGCATTTTAAATTAAGTTAAGTTTCAGGTTTTCTACAACAGGACATTTACAAATTCCCATCTGCCCATAACTGGCGGGCATGGCTTTCGAAAGTTCAAATCCCTGCAGGGGTGTCCCAACTTAGCCCATCACAAGCTCTCACGGTCAACGAAGGATATTCCTTCTCCCAGGAAGGCCCGATCAGGCTCGGAATCCCGGTTACAAGACATTTCGACAAAGGTAAAACAAGACCAGCAAAGCCACCCGAATGTGCTGACAAATCCCGATAGGAGCTGCACATATCTCGTTCTCAGGGCACACCGGATTTTCCAAGGTTCCGGTAGGCCAGCCCAGAGTTGCCCCTGGTGGCCACCGGCAGCTGACAGGTTGGACCAACACTCAGAGGAGCACTGGCCCGGGGGTTTAAATAAAGATGACCCTTGAGTCCGCGAAACCCAAGGGAAAAGGCTAGGTGGCGAATGGTAAAACCAATGTTGGGCATTGCTGTAAGAGTTTTATTCAAGGCAAACTGTCAAGGGGTTCCCATTATAACCCAACCGTGTAAGGAACGCAAAATCCGGGAACATAACACCGGTATGACGGAAACTAGGGCGGCAAGAGTGGAACAAAAGACCAGGCATAAGGCCGAGCCTTCCACCCTTTACCAAGTATATAGATGCATTAATTAAATAAGAGATATTGTGATATCCCAACAAATGATTTCGAGGGTATGGTCATCTTGCCTGCAAAGTTCTCTGAGTTGACTTGATCCTCGTAAGCGTACTCAACGGGCTCCTCGATCACGTACTCGTCTCCCGGCTCTACCCAAGCAAGAAACACAAGCAAAGAGAGAACAATCAACCACGTGCAATGCTAAAGCAACATGATGCAAAACATGTCATGATATGCGGGATGCGGTATGCATGCATATGCATGATTTGGAAAGGAATGATTTAACCTGGCCTCAACCTGGAAATCCAAGAGTGCCACTGGAAAGGGGAGTTGATTTCGGACGAAATCGATATAAAGATCGCCGGAATCGGATGCACGGTTAGGAAATGACAAGCAAAACAAATATGGCACCGGTCTGCGATTAACAGCACGAGGCCCTCTAAATGCATCAAGAACAACATGCTACAACACTCCAACATGGCAACAAAATACATGGCAAGGATCCACTCAAGATGCTTGACAAAATAAGAACACTGAGCTATGGCTAATTCACTCAATAACAGGTTCAAACAAGCATGGTAAAAGTGCAAATGATAACAGGTTACAGACTTGGTGAAAATAACAAGTCTGGAATTTAACATCAGGAAGCAATCTTTAGAGCAATATAACAACATGTTACAGGAATATATAATGGCAAAGAAAGCCATGACATGAAGCTACTCAAAGCATAAAAAAAGTCCCTTACCGACCATAAGCCAAAAGGGAACAGAAAATACAATTGCAACCACGTGAACACAACAATTAACGTTAATAGATTCAGACTTAGTGAAAAACCGGAACATGGCAAAACAGATAACAAGTAGGCATGTTTACGAGCTCGATGCACTCACTACGAGGCATTGCATGATAAACTAAGCATACACCCAACAAGTAGACATGGCATAGAAACTAGACATGGCAAGAACAACATCATAGCATGCACGGATCAACAACAACAAGCTCGGCAAAATTGCTAAACATGTTAACAATCTGCCAGGAACATTTTATAGCAAAAGTAGAGCTTGATGGACTCAAGCTAGGGAGATCCATAATTGCAAACAAATACATGGATGGATAGAGCACCACAATATCTACAAAACATCCTTACTGATCATGCTCAAAAGAGGCACGGATCACTAGGGATCAACATGAACATATGGCATAAAAATAATTATAGGACAAGGACTTAGAATATTTCCAAGTCCCTGAAATCAACAACATTAAGTAAGCTACTTTGCATGCTTGTGCTAGTCACCACGAAGATCACAAAAATACATGGCATACTTCAAAACACATGTAGAGCTCAGGATCATAGCATGCACACATTAATCATGGCAAAAATGACAAAAGAGCATTTGCTGAAACAGATCTGAAACTATCATCACATAGCCCTCTTCCAACAACATTTCGGGCATGAAGATGAGCTCAAATTAAAATGATGCAATGAGATGAAATGGAGTACTCGACGAGAAGAACATTTTGATATGCTACACGCATGAATAGAAGTCACGGTGACAGAGTTATGATGCGTTAAAGTATGCACAAAATTATGGTTTCGAGGAGAAACTTAGGTCAACCTCCCGATCTAGATCTGGATCCGGTACTATAGCTGGCGGCGTGCACGACCCGATGTTGACCGGAGCCTCGCCGAAGGAGAAGAGGCGGCCGGAGAGGGACTTGCCAGAGAGGGGTTCGCGGGCCGGAGAGGTGAGGACGCGGGCTCCGGCGCGGGGCGGAGCCAGCGACCGGCGGAGGCGAAGGGGCGGCGCGCGGGACGGCGGGGATGGGCGGCGCCAGCGACGAGGCTCGGAGGCAGCAGCGCGAACTCTCCCGAGCGGCGGTGCGAGGACCTAGCGCGGCGCGGCGGCTCGGGCCTGCGGGGGGTGGCGACGGGCCTCGGCGGGCTGCGTGGGTGGGACGGTGGAGGAGGCGAAGTGGGGCGCGGGCGCGGACATGTGTTGGCTCCCGATTGGACGTAGGAAGCGGCGGACATGTCCGGGCTGCGGGATTTTTGTCCGGCGGCGCGAGGGGAAGAAGCTTGGGTTTGTACCGCGGATTTTTGGGAGGGGATCACATATTTATAGGTAGAGGGAGCTAGGAGTGTCCAAATGAGGTGCAGTTTTCGGCCACGCGATCATGATCGAACGGCCTAGGTGATAGAAGGGGTTTAGCTGGGTTTGGGCCACTTTGGAGGGGTGTTGGGCTGCAACACACACGAGGCCTTTTCGGTCCCTCGGTTAACCGTTGGAGTAGCAAACGAAATCCAAATGGCACGAAACTTGACAGGCGGTCTACCAGTAGTAAACCAAGGCCGCTTGGCAAGTCTCGGTCCAATCCGAGAATGTTTAACACCCGCACACGAAAATAGGTAGAAAGGGACACTGGAGGACATAGGAGCGCCGGATTGCAAAACGGACAACGGGGAAAATGCTCGGATGCATGAGACGAACATGTATGCAAATGAAAATGCACATGATGACATGATATGGAATGCATGACACACAAGCAATTACAAGGCAACAACAGCGAATAACTGGAAGACACTTGGCACATTGGTCTCGGGGTGTTACAACACTCCACCACTACGAGAGGATCTCGTCCCGAGATCTAGAATGGCACCGGAGGGAAAAATGGAAGGGAAAGAGTAGAGGTAAAACTAAGTTGCTCCTTTGAAAAACGAGTTAAACCAAAGAACCTTGAAAAGGTTAAGCCATTTCGAAAAAAATACAACGGAGATGAACGAAGTTGAGAGCACTTCATTAGGAAAAGAGGAACAAGGAAGAACAAATTCGGGCAGCACACCGGTTGAAAAGAGATGCAAGACTTGATAGGATGAAAAGGACTTGAGCAAAAAGGTCACAACACTCTGGTTAAATGGGATAAGCAAGGAAAAGAACAAGGTCCTGACAAGAACAAGAAGAAGGGTTGAAGAGAGCAACAACACAGTGCCTCCGGAAGAAAATGGAAAAAAATAATGGAAAGGAATGAACGTAGGATAAAACAACATTTTCTACCTTAAATGAGCTTGCAAAAGCATCTTTTAGGAGAAGGTTCGAACGGAGTTGTTGGAAACCAACAATGAAAAAGGATAAGCTTGATATGGACTTATAGTAAACATCTCAAAATTATGAGGTGACAACTTGCCACTCACGAAAAAGATTTGATTGGATTAATATTACCAGGAGACGAGAAACTATATCACCGGGAGGATAAATGAAGAACTTGGGTCATTTATAAGCACCATAAATAGCAACAATCCTTAGGGAAGACTTTAGGTGAAAATATAACCCAAGATATCTCCAATGACAAGATTGATGGATTTAAAATAGCTCATTCTTGATAACTTGTGAATCATGAAACACGAAGGAAAATTATCAAAAATGACATAACACCACCACAAAAGATAAGATAGAATGAATTGGACTTTGGGATGCAATATGAATAATGCTTGAACTCCTCTGAAAAGAATCTTGATGAGCACTTCGAGAAGGGATTAAATCCTTGATGACCCATCATGTAGAACCTTCATGAAGAACTCCGGTAAACAAAAGAATGATCAATCGAAAAGAAAGATGAAAAGAGTAAGGTTGAAGCCTTGCAATGATTAGATGAAGCTTTGCGACTAGATAAAGTGGGAACTTGGAACTCCGGAAAAGAAAAGATGAAACAAGTGAAATCGAGAATTTGATGGACCTTCAGAATAAGGAATTAATCACTTGGGTGAAACATGAATAAGAATTACGTTATGCTTATCCTTCACCAATTTAAACTGATGACAAGCAACGGATTTTTGCATACTACTTATTCTCGTAGAAAGGATGAAGATAGATATAGCGCAACTTGAGAAGGTCTTCAACGCTCCACCGGTAGTATTTGGAAAGCACGAATGCGTTGATATGATAAACGAAGGAAGAAGAATCTTGGAAGAACCACCGATAGAATTAGGGAACGAATGAAGATACTTGAGAGAATTTTAATACAAGTGAACGAAGAGATCCCGAATTGATTAGAGGATATTTGCATGATACACCGGTAAGATTGGATAATGATAACTGAAAGCTGAGAATGAATAACCCTGAATTTATGGACTCCGGATAATCAAACTAAGAAGACTCCTCAATTGCTCCGGATGGGTGAAAATAATTCCCACAATCGAAAATAATTATGAGAGGATGGCAACAAGCTAGAATCACGAATCTTGAAGAGAATAGAACAAGATCGAGAGAAAAATCTTCTTCGGTCTTCCAACCTGAGAATGGCGACGAGAAACACCACCATGAATTATTTAGACGCTCCGGAAGAATCAAAAGCGAAGAGATTGAGCCAACGATGAAAAGAATTTAACCGATCTTGGAGAAAGGCATTTGACTGATGATAACTCATTCTTACGTCAAACTTCGAAAAGAAATTTGAGGATAGCTCCGAGAAAATAAGAAGAGTCAGGTAAGATCCTGGGAAAAGACATGTGGGTTAGGGCCCACTCAAGAGAAACACCGTTGAAAAGGTTGCTTGGAAAATAGATTGCACCGGTTGAATCAAATGGCTTGAATGAGAGAATATCCTCGAAAAATCTTGAACGAATGCAGAGCGGAAAACACAAATCTTCGAGATATCTTGAGCACTCCGAAACAATTGAATAGCGAGAAATGAATGAATTTGAGGTGCACCGGCATGAGAAGGTATTTGAAACGACGAAAAGGATATGATCAACAAAGCTTGAATTGGTTCCACCGGAGAAGAAAAAGAATTAAGAATGATGAACGTGTAGAGCATCTTCACGAGAACCACCGTGTAAGAATATTGACGGAAAAGAATGGGGAGGCTTCACATCAATAAGATGGATACTCGATTAAGAAATCTGAGTCCTTGAAGAAAAAGGGTGGGTGGGCGGGAAAAACAAAGGCAGCTTGGGATGAATGAAGCAAACAACATTGAGAAGACTTGGAGTTGATCTTACGGATGAGACAAATGATAGGATCATCTTGAAGAGAATCGCACCGGTTGACAAGGATTAACATGACAAACTCGATGATCGAGAAGGATTAGTATTCCCATAGGAACATGAGAACACCACTTAGGAAAGGTATGGAATCAACATTTGACTTCAAAGCAACTCGAATACCACAACTCAAAACAACAGCAAAGGATTGGCTTGCAAAATATGCCGGAACAAACATATGATAGAGATTTCGACCGAAGTTTTTGTGGTGGGGCCTACACGGGCTCGATCGTACATCACCATCATGTACAAGCCAGTGCACATGACATACGAAGCGTCCCCGAGTCAGCATAGCAAATGACTCTTTAAGACACAAGGAGACCACCGTAAAACCAACCGTGGATAGGCGGACCACTAGACGTCGAACCCCAATTTTATATCATACATCTGTCGGAAAGATATCCTAAGAGCTACTTGAATTCCCACTTATAAACTCCCGTAACTTTCCGGTTATGCAATCAGGTGTTGGTGATACAGGGGAAGCATAATATCTCATCCAAAACTAGCAAATCCTACATCCAGCTGTATCCATCCTTCAACACATAACCAAGAAACCTTCGGAAATCGTTTACCTCAACCTTCGAAAATCATCCGTTATACGAGTTATGGCAATACTCCTGAACTCCCCCCCCCTAGTACTGGGTGGCGTCGAGGTTATCTCACCAACAACTGCATAAAAGAGATTTTCGATGTCTGTGAAACTCAGGTATTCCAGAATTGCAACGATAAAATTGTGACGACAACAACTCGGAGCTCAACTCCCCGGGACACTGCCACAACCCCTAAATGTCAGGAGCACCAAGAACAATGTTCTCGTCACCAATCGATCGGAACGATTCCAAGATACCCGCGTGATCCTAAATTTTTTTTTAGTGAAATTTGAGAAGAGAAGAGTCAAAACTCTATGTCAGGATGCCTCACCAGAGCGACGAAGGGACTGAGGAGTAAAAAGAAGTCCTACTCTCCGATATATATATAATCCTAAATGACTCAGAACATTTTTCTAGACTCAACAACGCCAGTGTTTCGATCAAGCAGGGGGCTCCTAAGGTTGGGGAAGGCTCTGATTACCAACTTGTAACGCCCTCGATGCGCCTATATCTCCCACGTGTCGAAGCACGACTTAGAGGCATAATTGCATTGAAAGCAATGTCGCAAGTGAGGTAATCTTCACACAACCCATGTAATACATAAGGGAAAGAGATACATAGTTGGCTTACAATCGCCACTTCACACAATTACATGAATAAAGCATTACATCATCCAGATACAAATAAGGTCTGACTACGGAAGCCGAAATAAAAGAAGACTACCGCAAATGCTACACAGATCCCCGATCGTCCCAACTAGGCTCCACTACTGATCAACTGGAAACGGAACAACAAAACGAACACGAACTTCATCGAGCTCCTCCTTGAGCTTGGTTGCGTCACCTGCACGATATCATCGGCACCTGCAAACTGGGTTTGGAAGTATCTGTGAGTCATGGGGACTCAGCAATCTCACAACCTCGCGATCAAGACTATTTAAGCTTGTAGGTAGGGTAAAAGGTATGATGTGGAGCTACAACTAGCGACTAGCATATATGGTGGCTAACATACGCAAAAGAGAGCAAGAAGAGAAGGCAAAAGCACGGTCGAACAACTATGATTAAGAAGTTATCCTAGAACAACCTACGTCAAGCATAACTCCAACACCGTGTTCACTTCCCGACTCCGCCGAGAAGAGACCATCACGGTTACACACGTGCTTGATGCATTTTAAATTAAGTTAAGTTTCAGGTTTTCTACAACCGGACATTTACAAATTCCCATCTGCCCATAACCGCGGGCATGGCTTTCGAAAGTTCAAATCCCTGCAGGGGTGTCCCAACTTAGCCCATCACAAGCTCTCACGGTCAACGAAGGATATTCCTTCTCCCAGGAAGGCCCGATCAGGCTCGGAATCCCGGTTACAAGACATCTCGACAAAGGTAAAACAAGACCAGCAAAGCCACCCGAATGTGCTGACAAATCCCGATAGGAGCTGCACATATCTCGTTCTCAGGGCACACCGGATTTTCCAAGGTTCCGGTAGGCCAGCCCAGAGTTGCCCCTGGTGGCCACCGGCAGTTGACAGGTTGGACCAATACTCAGGGGAGCACTGGCCCGGGGGTTTAAATAAAGATGACCCTTGAGTCCGCGAAACCCAAGGGAAAAGGCTAGGTGGCGAATGGTAAAACCAATGTTGTGCATTGCTGGAAGAGTTTTATTCAAGGCGAACCGTCAAGGGGTTCCCATTATAACCCAACCGTGTAAGGAACGCAAAATCCGGGAACATAACATCGATATGACGGAAACTAGGGCGGCAAGAACGGAACAGAACACCAGGCATAAGGCCGAGCCTTCCACCCTTTACCAAGTATATATATGCATTAATTAAATAAGAGATATTGTGATATCCCAACAAAATATCCATGTTCCAACAATGAACAAACTCCAATCTTCACCTGCAACTAGCAACACTATAAGAGGGGCTGAGCAAAGCAGTAACATAGCCAAACAACGTTTCGCTAGGACAAGGTGGGTTAGGGGTTTGACATGGCAATATGGGAGGCATGGTAAGCAAGTGGTAGGTATCGTAGCATAGGCATAGCAAAAGAGCAAGCATCTAGCAAACAAAGATATAAGTGATTTCGAGGGTATGGTCATCTTGCCTGCAAAGTTCTCTGGGTTGACTTGATCCTCGTAAGCGTACTCGTCTCCCGGCTCTACCCAAGAAAGAAACACAAGCAAAGAGAGAACAATCAACCACGTGCAATGCTCAAGCAACATGATGCAAAACATGTCATGATATGCGGGATGGGGTATGCAATGCATATGCATGATTTGGAAAGGAATGATTGAACCTAGCCTCAACCTGGAAATCCAAGAGTGCCACTAGAAAGGGGAGTTGATTTCGGTCGAAATCGATATAAAGATCGCCGGAATCGGATGCACGATTAGGAAATGACAAGCAAAACAAATATGGCACTGGTCTGCGATTAACAGCACGAGGCCCTCTAAATGCATCAAGAACAACATGCTATAGCACTCCAACATGGAAACAAAATACATGGCAGGGATCCACTCAAGATGCTTGACAAAAGATGAACACTGAGCTACGGCTAAGTCACTCAATAACAGGTTCAAACAAGCAAGGCAAAAGTGCAAATGATAACAGGTTACAGACTTAGTGAAAATAACAACAAGTCTGGAATTTAACATCAGGAAGCAATTTTTAGAGCAAGATAACAACATGTTACATGAATATATCATGGCGAAGAAAAGAATGGCATGAAGCTACTCAAAGCATACAACAAAAGTCCCTTAATGACCATAAGCCAAAAGGGATCAGAAAATACAATTGCAACCACGTGAACATAGCAATTAACGTTAACAGATTCAGACTTAGTGAAAAACTGGAACATGGCAAAACAGATAACAAGTAGGCATGTTTACGAGCTCGATGCACTCACTACGAGGCATTGCATGATAAACTAAGCATACACCCAGCAAGTAGACATGGCAAGAACAACATCATAGCATGCACGGATCAGCAACAACAAGCTCGGCAAAATTGCTAAACATGTTAACAATCTGCCAGGAACATTTTATAGCAAAAGCAGAGCTCGATTGACTCAAGCTAGGGAGCTCCATAATTGCAAACAAAGACATGGATGGATAGATTACCACAATATCTACAAAACATCCTTATTGATCATGCTCAAAAGAGGCACAAATCACTAGGGATCAACATGAACATATGGCATAAAAATAATAACAGGACAAGGACTTAGAATATTTCCAAGTCCCTGAAATCAGCAACATTAAGTAAGCTACTTTGCATGCTTGTGCTAGTCACCATGAAGATCATAAAAATACATGGAATACACCACTGTAAAGATGGCATGACATACTTCAAAACACATGTAGAGCTCAGGATCATAGCATGCACACATTAATCATGGCAAAAATGACAAAAGAGCATTTGCTGAAACAGATCTGAAACTATTATCACATAGCCCTCTTCCAACAGCATTTCGTGCATTAAGATGAGCTCAAATGAAAATGATGCAATGAGATGAAATGGAGTACTAGACGAGACGAACATTTTGATATGCTACACGCACGAATTGAAGTTACGGTGAAAGAGTTATGATGCGTCAAAGTGTGCACAAAATTAGGGTTTCGGGGAGAAAATTAGGTCAACCTCCCGATCCAGATCTGGATCCGGTACTGTAGGTGGCGGCACGCGCGACCCGATGTTGACCGGAGCCTCGCCGGAGGAGAAGAGACGGCCGGAGAGGGACTTGCCGGAGAGGGGTTCGCGGGCCGGAGAGGTGAGGACGCGGGCTCCGGCGCGGGGCGGAGCCGGCGACCGGTGGAGGCGAAGGGGCGGCGCGCGGGACGGCGGGGATGGGCGGCACCAGCGACGAGGCTCGGAGGCGGCGGCGCGACCTCTCCCTGGCGGCGGTGCGAGGACCCAGCACGACGCGGCGGCTCAGGCCCGCGTGGGCCGGCGACGGGCCTCGGCGGGCCGTGCGGGTGGGACGGTGGAGGAGGCGAAGTGGGGCGCGGGCGCAAACACGTGTCAGCTTCCGATTGGACGCAGGCGGCGGCGGACATGTCCGGGCTGCGGGATTTTTGTTCGGCGGCGCGAGGGGAAGAAGCTAGGGTTTGTACCGCGGATTTTTGGGAGGGGATCACATATTTATAGGTAGAGGTATCTAGGAGTGTCCAAATGAGGTGTGGTTTTCGGCCACACGATCGTGATCGAACGGCCTAGGTGATAGAAGGGGTTTAGGTGGGTTTTGGGCCACTTTGGAGGGGTGTTGGGCTGCAACACACACGAGGCCTTTTCGGTCCCTCGGTTAACCGTTGGAGTATCAAACGAAATCCAAATGGCACGAAACTTGACAGGCGGTCTACCAGTAGTAAACCAAGGCCGCTTGGCAAGTCTCGGTCCAATCCAAGAACGTTTAACACCCACACACGAAAATAGGTAGAAAGGGACACCGGAGGACATAGGAGCGCCGTCTTGAAAAACGGACAACGGGGAAAATGCTCGGATGCATGAGACGAACATGTATGCAAATGAAAATGCACATGATGACATGATATGGAATGCATGACACGCAGGCAATTACAAGGCAACAACAGCGAATAACTAGAAGACACCTGGCACATCGGTCTCGGGGCGTTACACCCAACTCCTTCTTTACGGCACACATTGATCGATATGCCTCTCTAGCCAGGTGTGCCTAGCACAAACACAAGCTTCCCCTCATCTCTTATCACCGTCCATGCCTCACTCCCACCACTCTTTTCATCGATCTCGTACTTGCACACTCCTTCCCCCTCGATATAGTATGACTCTCGCACCACCTCCTAGATGCATCCCTCTCTCTCTATCCTTCTCCCCGTGCCTCATTTGCTTCTAACACACACATGCATGTATACCGATCGATCTCCCAACATATACCTAGGTCGACCTTAACTATTCCCCCCCATCGATCGACGCACCTCACAAGTTATGTCTCTCCTTTCTCTGAGAAAGGACGATTGATCTTCCTATGTAGTTACGTCTGCTTACCATAGCCATATCGTCCCCCGTCATCATTCATGCATGCCTTCTGACCCGTCTCTCACACGCACGTGCATAGACAGGCAGCCATCCCCTCTCTTATTGATATTGCAGGCGTGCCCTCCGGTTGTCTAGCAAGCCTATCCCACCATTTGTTAGAAGCAACTCCACTACCACCCCCTCCAACACGCTAGCTCTGTCTCTCTCCCAACCTTATTCCTCTCCTACACATATGCATGGATGCCGATCGATCTCCCTTAATACATGAGGTAGATCGATCTCCCTTAATACATGAGGTAGTCCTCTCTCCTCCTCCACACATATACCAGCCATTGTACCTCTATAGTTAATTAGGCCCCCCCCCCACCACACACCAATAGTCGAGCGATGTAGGTAGTTATCCATGCCACAGAGACAAACTGCACCTGTCCCCTCTCACATTCCAGTAGGCCAGCAACTCTATATCTTTGACGTGGGCACCCACAAATTCAATGGAACTCTTTATTGATCGCGCGCGCGCACACACACACATCATCCCTCTCTTTGATTCTATGGACACCTCAAGCCGATGATACCTCCACTCTCTTCTCGTGGATCGCCCCCTCTATATATATATGATATATCCAGGACTCTATTTCACACACATTCCATATGTTACATTTTTTGTTTGACCCCCCCAAAAAAACTCTCATGAACCCACATACTATATCTCTCTACGTTTGTATCTCTCTCACACAACCCCACGTAGGTGGTGTACGTATACAAGAAGAGAATAGGTGCACCGTGCATGTACTCACGCTCCGTGCCCAGCCATACCCGTGCGGGTACACGGTGGAGCTTATTTCTGTACGAAATGGCAGCCCACGTGCTAATTTGAACGCGTGTAGCGGTTGTTTACCTATGGAGGTCGTGTATCATGCGTGCACGAAACAAAGATCGACTTGATGCATTGGCGCGTTATTTTTAAATAAAGTTATATCGCTCAATGGCACGTACACAGAATATAAAACCATTTTTATGGAGAAAAAGGTAGTCCGCTCCACTATATACAATGGAGCCCGCGTGCCTGGTTTGTCTCTCTTCAGAGTATCTCACACAAGGCTGCGGTGGCCTCTCTCTCTATCACCGTTGGTCACTAATCCGGCCGCATCCCGCCCGCCGGCGGAAAGGGACGATGTGCATCGTTTCTCCGTTCGACGGCACCGAGGCAGCACGTCCCGATCTGCGGTACACGTCGTTCTCTCTGACCAAGCTCCGGCGCGGTAGGGCCTACGCCACCTGCTCGCTGCCGCAGTATGGGCAGATTCCGCCCGCCGCCGCTCACCTAGTTACATCCCGACGACCTCCAGGCATCCCCTCCGGCCTTGCTCCACTGCCCATCTTCCCACGTCGCTGCATGTGGATCTTCCATAGTTCTTTGCCCAAAAAGTAGCTCGTCCGGCGTACTTTCCATATTGCAATCTCGTCCTCACACTGTTTTAGACAAACACGACCGTGTTGTTATCTTCCCTTAGGACAAGGAATATGCTTCTTTTTTGTCGTCGCATGTGTCATCAACTGTTATTGGCCAGTAATTGTTTCCTTTCTACCTCTTTTTTGCAAACAGGGCTATCCATTTCACCTCGTTGCTATTGCGACCTTTTGGTGAACTGCACAAATCACTTTTTTCTTAAGAGTGTTTTGTGCAGTTGTACTAAAATGTCACACGAGCAACGTCTCTACATTTCAGTGTGGCTGCACAAAGGGAGATTGGTTTTGCTCTATCCTCCTCATCCAACTCCGAGCCTAATCTTGTCCAACTAGTTAGTCTTAAGAGAGACTTTAAAGGTGATCGGCTTCTATTTGTATGTTTATTGTTTCATCAGTAGTCCTCTATTATCGTAATCACACTTAATAGGGACGCTCAGCTCTATTTTAGTGGAACTGCACAAAATGATCGGAATGTTGCATGCTCCAGACAGCTACTTTTTTTCCCAACATGCCTTGTTGATTTAGACAGAGCTGGGGGGACGTTGCTACCAATGAAAGCATGGATCAATTTTAATTTAACACCTTCTCACAACTTTGTCTTCAGTTGTGATGTAATTATTAGCTCCAGAGTATATTTAAGAACCGAGGGGGTAGTGCACAGCCGCATGGGAGACTCAGCCCAGTCATTGCGCCGCATTAATAGTGAGTAATGAGTAGTCAAATCATAAGCCCCACCTTTCCCATTGTAAGTTGCTCGGAAGAAGCAACCATCAATACGCTCTTCTTTGAATCCGCTCATACTACTCCATCCGTCACTGTTTATAGAGCCCGCTTCAGAAAAAGAAAAAATCTCTGGAACCAAGGCGACTAGCGACCAGCCTAAAAAATAGAATTGGTAGTTATAGCACAATGTCTATTACTAGAGGAAATAATGCGTACACACATGCATGTAGTGCTTCCACCCCGGGTACACACATGCATGCACTTACTCCACTCCGTAGTACATCGAGAGAAAATTGTGGACTTGATTGCGGTTACCACGCCCGAATTAATTGAGCATTAAACCAAACACGTCTAAAGTCACTCTGGTGGTGGAAATGCATTGAGAGAAATGCATCATAATGAAGCGCACCATGTAAACTATGACGGAGGGAGGAGTAGTATGAAGGTGCATAACCAAGTACGTGTATGGCCAGTCGGGCAACGCACCTCCTCTTGGCATATCACGGACATGTGGGACCGGAGTGTGAGCAAACCGATCTCAATTGACAGGAAAGTGGCCAACCCGCCGTTCCTTGAGAGAGAAGTGAGAACACATAGACGGGCTCGCACGGAGGCCAAGATATATTCGAGCATGGTTGATCTATATCATCATTACATGTTGGGCTGCCGTTTTCCGCCCTTCTCCGGAATAAATGTGTACTTTATTAGAGATTAAAAAAACAAGAGTATAGATGCTCCACCATGCGGTTCTAGTAGTAGTACTACTCGTACTAGTAAACCTTGCGCTTGGCTCTTCGCCTCTTCATGAAGTCGAACAATGATGGTACTCTGCATGTTTGGTACTACAGTGTATGCATCTGGCAATCTGACACCGAATGAACTGATGCATGTCCACCACCTGGGCGAGGGTAGGTTGCATTAGTCAAAAGGCGTAAGTGAGCTTCACCTTGTCCTGCAAGGTTCTCCTCGTTCTGCGAGTTGACGGGACACACCAAAAGTAGTGCTAGTCCATTCTCCATCCTTTCTGGTTAATATGGCTTAATCTTTTTTGCGGGTAAATGAGAGAGATTTATTCATATATAAGAATTCTTAGGACGATCAGCCAAGACACTGGTTACTAGGAAGCGAGGTACCCCACAAAAAAGGTAGGAAGCGAGGTGTTTCACCAAGCCAGCTCTCAGCCACATTCAAAGTGCAGCAAGCACGGTTCGCACAAAGATGCGCCGCAAGGTTTGCCGACCTGTTTAAATGCTGAATAACAAAAAAGAGGAAATATTACCGAGCGCTCCTATTTGTAACAGGATATGAGTCAGAATTAAGCGAGAATTGTGGCGAGTGTTCCATGCAATCAACTTCCATTATCACATGCGAGAACCCTCAAAGAGAACCAAATGTGTTGAAGATTGCTTTATCACATTTTAAAAATATAATAAGAGTGCAGACGCTCCTCCATCCGGTTCCTAGTACTAGTATAGTACATACCTCTATAGACTATAGTAGTAGTACTAGTACTAGTAAACTTTGTGCTTGGCTGTCCGCCTCTTCGGGAAGTCGAACAATAATAGTACTAGTATAGTGTATGCTTCTAGAAATCTGACACCGAATTAACTGTTGCACGTCCACTGCCTGAGCGAGGGAGAGCTTGCATCAGTCAAAAGTTTCTCCTTGTCCTGCGAGCCACCGCGCGCAAGCTTCTCCCGTCCTGCAAGCTTCTCCTCATTCGACAAGTTGACGGGACACAGCAAAGTAATGCTAGTCCATACTGCCTCCTCTCCGGTTAATATGGCTTAATTTCAAACGAGATAAATACACTGTCTGTCACTGTATATTTGTAAAAATACGGTCAGTGGACTTCATAATACGCTCATTGCGCTCAATATATACATTTTCCGATGTTTATACAGTCACTAGCTCACCATGGCTGAGTATGTATGTGCATGCACGTGTAGGTTGAGCACTTGAGCATGACCGTGTGTGTTCCGTCGTGTGCTCGGACATGCATGCATTAGGGCGTCGCACGCGTTTTGGCGTCCATGTGTTCGTGTGACTGTTGCATACACGCAGGGGGAGTACGTGTAGGGGCCACTAAAGGAGCGGTCAAATCACACAGTAAGTTAGTCGGAAGAAGCAACCATCATTTCACTCTTCAATGACACGTACGCAATATAAAATGGTTGATATGGAGACAAAAACAAAACCTCTATATATACACTAGCAGGAGCCTAAGTTACAAGCCTGCTTGCTTGGGTTGCTCTCTTCACAAGCATAGAACGGCGGTGGCCACACCGCTGGACGCATATCCGGCCTGATCCCGCAGCTGGGGGAAGGGAACAATGTTCTGCGTAGATGCGGTCGACATTGGTGAGGGAGAAAATGCACACTCGGTGCGTCCGAATCGGGGGTCACCGCGGTATGGGCCGATGCCGCGTCCCAACCGCCCTTGTAGCTACAGCCCGACCTCCTAGGTAGTCCATCTTCCTTTTGGAGCCGGCTTGCTCCACTGCCGCAGCTCCCCACGTAGCTCCATCTCCATGTCGATCTTTCTCTACTTCTACCGGCTTCTACTTGTGATGAGTTTATGTATCATGAACTAGTGCCAGTACTATTGTTCTAATCACACTTCTTCAATATCTTTGCCATCAGGGATGCTGAGCTCAATTTTAGTGGAACTGCACAAAAGCATCTGTCGGATTTCGGGTTCCGGCAGACCCTTGAGGTTCGAACACTGGGGTGCGCACGGAGATTTCGCCTCCTACCTACCTGCACCCCTCCGCCTCGCTAAGATCTAAGTTATGGGAAGAACAACACGAGAGACACAGGGTTTATACTGGTTCGGGCCACCGTTGTGGTGTAATACCCTACTGCAGTGTGTGGCGTGGTGGATTGCCTCTTAGGCTGATGATGAACAATACAAGGAAGAACAGCCTCGCAAGGGTCTGTTCTTGGCCGGGGCGATGAACTACTGGGAGGAGTTCAGTCACCCTTCTCTCTCTCTCTCTCTCCGATTGTCGATGCCCCCCTCCCCTGGGGGTGGCTAGTCCTATTTATAGAGGCCCTGGTCCTCTTCCCAAATATCGAGCGGGAAGGGAGCCAACAATGGCGGCCTAATTTGAAGGGGGACAGCTAGTACCAGCTATCCTGACAAAAGTAGTCTTCGCCTGCACAAAGCTCTGGTGGTGATGCCGTCTTGGGCTCCACAATGACCTCTGTCTTGCAGTCCTCCTGGTCCTGGTCTTGTTGCACCGAAATGGCAACCTTTGCCTGATGCCTCGGTACTCCGCGGCTGCGCTTGCCCCCTTTGCACCAAAGAAGAAAGGAGGACACTGCACGGGCTAGCACCCGCCTGGCACCCTTGGTCGTCATGGCTTGCGTCACGGGCACCTCGTGAGGTACCCCTCCTTGATCTCTCCGCCTCCTCGCGAGCCATCCTGATGAGGCCGTGCCTGAGGAAGCTCCGCGTCGTCCACCCCGTGAGGCTTGGCCCCTCATGAGGGTCTTGGGTCTGTGTTGGTGAAGATGGGCCGTGTTAGGCCCCCCTTTGAGCCACGCCGCAGGCCGCAGACAGGCAAGTCTGGGGACCCCCGTTCCCAGAACGCCGACAGTACCCCCGGGCCCAAGGCGCGCCCGGGCTTGGCTGTGTAGGGAGGCGAAAGGGCAAGAGTGAAGCGCCGCGGGCCCTAACAGCCTGCGGTCTTGGGCGCCGCGTGGCGGTTGATTGGACGTGGGCGTCTCCACTTCCCCATGGCGCCTCAGCAACTGCACGGGTTGGACAAGTCCCTGCATGCAAAGCGGGTCATAATTACCTGCGATCGTGGGGGCCGTCGGTTGGCCCTCGCCAGCTATAAGTACGGATCGGCACGCGCCGTTCCAGTTCATCCCCCCTTGCTTCTCCTTCTTCTTCATGGCCCCGTCGAGGAGGTTCTCGGCCGCAGAGAAGGGGAAGGCTCGCCAGGTTGAGCCTGCCTCTCCCCCGCCCAAGTGCAGCCAAGGGCGCCCTCGCAAACATCCTGTGGCCACCACGGCAGCTCCCCGCGGCCGTGGAGGCGATTTTCAGCACGGCAACGGGCCGATTGCTGCGGCCGGGGGGCGCGCTCTGGTCGCGCGTCCACCTAGGCCGCGCTTTCGCGCTGTAGAGGTGCTGCCGGAGTTCATCGTGTGGTCGGCGGAGCCGACTAGCACCCGGCTTCCGCTTAATCGCTTCCTCCTCGGCGAGCTCCCGGCTGGCGCCTCGGGCGGCCTCTGGCTTCAGGCCGACGGCTTCTGTAGCCGGGCCTCGTGGGCTTCACTGGAGGTCTCCGCAGCCGGGAGCCTGGCCTTGGCCCGCGGTTGGCAGACGTTTGCCCGTGCGCGTGGCCTGAGCCGTCGTTGCACCCTACACTTCAAGTTTGACGGTGATGCCACCCTCTACGTGAGGGTGTTTGGGGAAGATGGTCGCCGCGCAGGGTGCTGCCCCGGGGGCGACGACCGCGGCCGGGAACCCAGCTCCGGCGATGATGGAGAGGACAGCGCTCGCGTGACTGGCGGTGCTCGGGGTTCCCCAAGCTTCTCCGGTTCTTCTTCAGGCAGCGACTCTTCCAGCGGTGGCAGCGGTCAGCCTCCACGCCGCCGCATCTGCTTGGGAGGTGGTAGCATGTCCACCCGCCGTTGCGCCCCGGTGAAGCACGAGAGGGAGTCTGCCTGAGCCCCGGAGGTAGCTCGAGTCTTCCCTGCAGGCCGGTGTGAGGCGAGCTGCGCCTGATCTGTTCTTTCTTTTCCTTTTTCCTGCGTAAAAAAGACAGTTGTGTGGAGCCCCGTGGGGGCGTGTTTGGGTTATTGCTGTTAATCATCATTTTGCTTCCGTTATCGTGCCTTCCGGCTACGTGCCCGCGTGTGGATAGTTCCCGGCCCCCAGCCGTGGGGGGGCGACCGACCCAGGCCCTGTGTTCGTGTCGCGATGCCCGTGGGGCACGGACTGGAGGGTGCTCCTGTAATGGACCCAGGTCGTGGACCCTTTGAACGATTTGTACAGGAACACTCGCGAGGGCGCTCGGCTGCCCCCCCCCTCGCTAGGCCTTGCACAAGAGAAATCGAGGCAGGAGAGTGAAAAGTCGAAGAACCACAAGCCAAAGACGGCAACAACTTCAATAAAACTTCGAATGAGAAGGAACAAGCCAACTGCGGAAAGCAAATGAAAAGCCGCGTCCGGCACCTAATCTAGTCTTCAACGTCTTCTCACCAGTGCGGAGCTAAGTGCTGCCACTGGGCGTGGGAGGGAGCCCCAGGGCCTGAGGCCGGCGCTCCTGAGACTCCGGGGCATGTAAAACCCCAACTCATTATTATGTGAGAGTGTCACGGGCGGCGAGCTTCACAGGCGTTGGCCTACTTCACAGGCTCCGGGCCTTTTCAAAAATGCGACAGCTTCACAGGCATTTGCCTTCTTCATAGGCTCTGGGCCTTTTCCAAAACACGACAGCTTCACAGGCATTCGCCTTCTTCACAGGCTCTAGGCCTTTTCAAAAACGCGACAGCTTCACAGGCATTCGCCTTCTTCACAGGCTCTGGGCCTTTTCCAAAACGCGACAGCTTCACAGGCATTCGCCTTCTTCACAGGCTCTGGGCCTTTTCCAAAACGCGATAGCTTCAGAGGCATTCGCCTTCTTCACAGGCTCTGGGCCTTTTTAGGGGTAGAACCTCCGGAGGTGCTAGATGTTCCATGCGTTTTGGACCGGCACCCCTCTTGAGTCTCCAAGCGTGCGGAGCCGGGCCTGGAAACATGAACAACTTTGAACGGGCCCTCCCACATGGGAGAGAACTTGTGCAGCCCCTCCCTGGAGAGAACCCGCCTGAGAACGAGGTCTCCTACCTCGAGAGTTCTGGGGCGGATGTTGCGGTAGTGATATCGCCGCAGTGCTTGTTGGTACCTCGCCGCTCACAGCGCGGCTTCTCGGCGACGTTCCTCCCCCAGCACGAGGTCCATCCCCCGCATGGCGTCCTGCTGTGCCTCATTGAACGCCAGGACCCGCGCGGAGCGACGTCTGACCTCGTGAGGGAGGACCGCTTCGGCTCCGTAGACTAGGAAGAACGGGGTCTCTCCAGTCGGCTTGGTCGCGGTTGTGCGGATGGACCACAACACAGACTGAAGCTCGTCGTACCAACCTCTGCCGCAGGCCTCCAGCTTCTTCTTGAACGTCCTGGTCTTGAGGCCCCTCAGGACCTCTGCGTTGGCTTGCTCGGCCTGGCCGTTGCTTCGGGGGTGCGCCACCGAAGCGTAGCATATCTGCGTTCCAAGGTTAGCACAGTATGTTTTGAAGAGGTTACTGGTGAACTGCGATCCGTTGTCCGTGATGATGCGGTTCGGCACCCCGAACCGGCTCACGATGCCCTTGATGAACTTGACCGTGGAACCCGCAGGAATGGTGCGGACAGCCTCTACTTCAGCCCACTTGGTGAACTTGCCCACGACGATGTAGAGGTAGCGGTAGCCCCCTGGCGCCCGAGGAAACGGGCCCAAGATGTCCAGCCTCCAGACTGCCAATGGCTACGAAAGGGGTATAGTCTGTAGGCCTCCTGCTGGCTGATGGATCTGCTTGGCGTGGAACTAGCAGGCCTCACAAGCTTTCACTAGTTCGACGGCGTCATTGAGCGCGGTGGGCCAATAAAACCCACTGCGGAACGCCTTGCCGACGAGGGTCTGTGATGATGAATGATGTCCACAGTCTCCGCCGTGTATATCTTCCAGCAATTCCTTCCCTTGTTCCCTGGAGATGCAGCGCAGGGATACATCGTTTGGTCGCTTCTGGTAGAGCTCCCCATCCTTGATGCAGTATACCGTGGCCTGGCGTGCCACTCGCTCCGCTTCCTCCTCCTTCTCCGGCAGGGTCCCTTTTGTTAAGTAACTCCGGAGCTCCGTGATCCAGCATCCCTCCTGAGGTTCCATCGTTAGGAGTAGGCGTGCTCCTGAGGCAGGGCCACAGGACGGAGCTCCTGAGGCAGGTGGCCGGGGGAGCTTCTCCCGAGGCTGAGCCGTGTTTGACAATGACGGCAGGGCTGAGGGCTTGAAGAGCCGCTCCTCGAAGACGCCAGGCTCCTGAGGTAACCGCCTGGATGCCCGTTTGGCGATGTCGTCGGCCTCCTGATTGGTGCCACGGGGCACATGCTGCAACTCCAACCCCAAGAACTGCTACTCCATCCTACGGACCTCCGCAAGGTAGGCCTCCATGTGCTCATCTTTCGGCTCGTACACCTTGTTGGAGAAATTGACAAGGAGCTGCGAATCGCCCTTGATGGTGAGGCATTTCACCCCCAAGGCAGCTGCGGCCTTCAAGCGCGCTATTAAACCTTCATACTCCGCTATGTTGTTGGAGACCTTTTCACCTTGCTGGAAACAGAGCTGCACAGCGTAGTAGAGCTTGTCCTGAGTGGGCGATATAAGCACCGCCTCAGCCCCAGCGCCATGCCTGGAGAACGCCCCATCGAAGTACATGACCCAGCCTTCTGGCGCCTCGCTTCCCGGGGAGAGGGACCGATCCTCGTCGGCCTTGAGGCCCGGTGCCTCTGTCCATTCTGCCACAAAATCCGCCAACACTGCTCCCTTGATGACTCTAGTCGTGCTGAATTCGAGCTGAAACGCTTGCAGTTCTATGTTCCACTCAGTGACCCTTCCAGCTGAGTTAGGGCTCCTGAGCACTCTCTCCAGGGGGTATGACGAGACGACCTTGATGGGGTGACCCTGAAAATAGTGCCGCAGCTTGCGCGAGGCCACCGGTAGCACGAGGAGGAGTTTTGAGGCATGGGGTACCGTGCCCTCGCATCACGCAACACCGTGCTGACGAAGTACACCGGGTGCTCGACGAGGTTGGGTGCATCAGTGCTGGCGGCTCCCTTCGGAGACCATGGCGCCTCTTGAGGCGATGAAGCCTCCTGAGGCTGGCCATCTGGGGGAGGGGCCTCTTCCGCCTTTGGTGCACTCCTCTGCGGCGGCTGATCCTCCTCAGCCGCGGTGGCGGTTTCTGTGGGCCTTCCTTGCTCCTGTTTTGCCTTGTTCCGGGCTGCTGCTGCGGTTTTGATTCGACGCTCCTCTCTTACCGCCACCAGGGCTGCGCTGGCGGAGTACGGAGTGGCGGCGAGGTAAAGCACCAGGGGCTCTTGAGGGCGCGGAGCCACCATGACCGGCGGGCTGGTCAGGTATCTCTTGAGATCCTGGAACGCCTTGTCGGCCTCTTCAGTCCACTCAAAGGGCCCCTTTTTCTTCATTAGCTGGAAGAAGGGCAGCGCTCATTCCCCCAACTTGGAGATGAAGCGCCCTAGCGCGGTCACGCGCCCAGTGAGCTTCTGCATTTCTCTGAGGGTCCTTGGCGGGCTCATGTCTTCCACCGCCTTGACCTTTTCCGGGTTAGCCTCGATGCCTCGGTGGGACATGAGGAAACCCAAGAGCTTGCCCGAGGGGACTCCGAACACACACTTCTCTGGGTTGAGCCATAGATTCACTGCGTTGAGGCTCGCGAAGGTTTCCTCCAGGTCTTGTATCAGGGTCCTGGCCTCCCGAGACTTTACCACAATGTCATCGACGTAAGCTTCAATATTCTTCCCGAGCTGCGGTCCCAAGGCGATGTGCATCAGCCGCTGAAAGGTCACCCCTGCGTTACGCAGCCCGAATGGCATGCATGTGTAGCAGTACACCCCACACGGGGTTAGGAAGGCTGTCTTTTCGACGTCTTCTACCGCCATCTTGATCTGGTGATACCCAGAGAAGGCATCCAAGAAGCATAGCAGGTCGCATTCCGCGGTGGAATCGACGATCTGGTCGATGCGCGGGAGCGGGAACGGATCTTGCGGGCATGCTTTGTTGAGGTTGGTGAAGTCGACACACATGCTCTCCTTCCCTCCCTTCTTTGGCACAATGACAGGGTTGGCCAACCAATCCGGGTATCGGACCTCGCGAATGACCCCAGCGGCTTCTAATTTGCGGGTCTCTTGGACGATGAAGGCCTGCTTTTCTGTGGACTGCCGCCTGGCCTCCTGCTTCACAGGGCGCACGTTGGGGCACATGTTGAGGTGATGCTCGATTACTCTCCTAGGGTTCCCTGCCAACTGGTCAGGCTCCCAAGCGAATACCTTCTTGTTTGTGTGCAGGAACCCGACCAGGGCCTCCTCCTGCTCGGGTTCGAGGTTGGCGCCTATGGTGAAAGTGGCATTGGTGGACCCGTCCTCATCGACGGGTATCTGCTTGGTTTCTGCCTTGTCTTGGGTGAACAACTGTTTCTTCTTGGCAGGCGCAGCCCCCTTGGGCTCGGGGGTCTCCAAGTCGGCGGGCTGTGCTGACGCCGCCGTCTTGAAGGCGAGCTTGAGCACCCGTAGCGCGTCTCCGGTGTCCCCGTGCACGGTGAGGACACCGCTGCTCCCGGGCATCTTCATGAGGTTGTACGCCGGGTTCGTCGCGGCCATGAACTGGGCCAACGCTGGGTAGCCGAGGATGGCGTTGTAGGGGAGGCTGATGGGGGCGATGTCGAAGTCGACCAGCTCCATGCAGAAGTTGTTGTAGGTGCCGAAGGTTACTGGGAGCCGGATCTGTCCCAAGGAGCTAGATGATCCGCCCCCAACACCTGAGAAGGGCCGGCTGGGTTGTAGCCGTTCCAGGGGTATGCAGAGGAGGTTGAAGGCCTCGACCGAGAGCACGCTGAGGCCCGCACCGCCATCGATGAGAGTTCTGGTGACGGCCACCTATCAGATGGTGGGGGTGCACAGCATGGGGAGCGCACCCGAGCAGGCCGAGTTGGAGGGTTGGTCCTCCGAGCTGAAGGTCAGGCCGGCCTTGGGCGCCGCCCGGTCCGGGAGAGCCCCCTGCCGCGTGGAAGCAGCGCTGACCCGGCGGATGAACGGCTTGACGTCGTGACTTGTAGGCGGCGCCTGCGAGCCGCCCAGGAGGGCCGCGACGACCGGGGGTGTTGGTGTAGCGTGATGGGCGGGGAAAAGGCTGCGGGGCTCTTCCCAAGAGGCCACGGAGGCTGCCGGCAGGTGGAGCAGCCATCTGCACGGAGCGCCGGTGAGGGCCATGGGGAGCCAGTTGGCCATGACCCTATCATCACCTCCAGCTTCGAGGAGGGCCTCCTCGCTCGCCAGCAAGAACGCCAGCGGATCTGTCGCGCCGCCGTAGCGCGGTGGCGTCGTTGGGTTGAACTTATCCGGCCACCGTACCCGTTGCAGGGCTGGGGCCAGGGCTCGGAGCCCCCTGGCCCCCGTGCTGGCGCCGGCGGCCGGAGCGGGCGAAGCGCTACTCAACGCGAGGCAGGCCATGGTGGTGGCGGAAGAGAAAACTCCAGTGCACCCCTACCTGGCGCGCCAAATGTCGGATTTCCGATTCCGGCAGACCCTTGAGGTTCAAACACTGGGGTGCGCGCGGAGATTTCGCCTCCTACCTACCTGCACCCCTCCGCCTCGCTAAGATCTAAGCTATGGGAATAACAACACGAGAGACACAGCATTTATACTGGTTCGGGCCACCATTGTGGTGTAATACCCTACTCTAGTGTGTGGCGTGGTGGATTGCCTCTTGGGCTGATGATGAACAATACAAGGAAGAACAGCCTTGCGAGGGTCTGTTCTTGGCCGGGGCGATGAACTGTTAGGAGGAGTTCAGTCACCCTTCTCTCTCTCTCTCTCCGATTGTCGATGCCCCCCTCCCCTGGGGGTGGCTAGTCCTATTTATAGAGGCCCTGGTCCTCTTCCCAAATATCGAGCGGGAAGGGAGCCAACAATGGCGGGCTAATTTGAAGGAGGACAGCTAGTACCAGCTATCCTGACAAAAGTAGTCTTCGCCTGCACAAAGCTCTGGTGGTGACGTCGTCTTAGGCTCCACAATGACCTCCATCTTGCAGTCCTCCTGGTCCTGGTCTTGTTGCACCAAAATGGCAACCTTTGCCTGATGCCTCGGTACTCCGCGGCTGCGCTTGCCCCCTTTGCACCAAAGAAGAAAGGAGGACACTGCGCGGGCTGGCACCCGCCTGGCACCCTTGGTCGTCATGGCTTGCGTCACGGGCACCTCGTGAGGTACCCCGCCTTGATCTCTCCGCCTCCTCGCGAGCCAGCCTGATGAGGCCGTGCTTGAGGAAGCTCCGCGTCATCCGCCCCGCGAGGCCTGGCCCCTCGCGAGGGTCTTGGGTCTGTGTTGGTGAAGATGGGCCGTGTTGGGCCCCCCTTTGAGCCACGCCGCAGGCCGCAGGCAGGCAAGTTTGGGAACCCCCATTCCCAGAACGCCGACAACATCATATCATCCGAGGGTGCCAGCCGTCTTTCCTTCGACAGGTTCTACCTGCCAGGAAATTAAATCATGTTTAGGTTTTAGAGTTTAAGTCGTAGTGACCCCATCAGTAGTTTTTCTTTCGTACATGCTCTCACAACTTTTGTCTTTAGTTGTGAAGTAAATATTGGCTATGATCTATGAATCATTGAGATGCATCAGCATGTGTGTTAGTTTTCCTTTGTATTTGATGGAATGTTGTAATGGGGCAAGCTTGGAGTAGGAATGAAAATGGAATGGAAAGTTTCTGTTTTTCGGGAGAAAAAATAGAAAGGGAGATAAACCAACGTTTCGTTCCATTGGATCGCGCCATCGAGCAAAACCAATGTTTAAAACATGTCTGTCACATTCGTGTCTCACCCTCCTCCACGGCTCGACCCCACACGGTCGCTCGGCATGCCACTCACCGCGAATCGAGTATAAGATAACTTTCCCACCTGCTTGTAGATGGATCGCGCCATGGAGTACTAGTACTACTGGAAGGGATTGACGAGTTGGGGGAGGACAACTAGCTATAGCACGGACTCCCAAGAACATTTTACATGCATGTTGTGGCCGGCTACTGCGACTTTTGAACACAGAGTAGTCACGTGCACTAGGAAGCGACGCGGGCGACGCTCTCTCGGCCGGCGCACCGCTTCAATGGCGGTGCCAGTGAGAGGTCGTGTCCGCTCTGGCCGAGCATGAATGCGGCACTGACCGTTCGGGTGGGAAGCACACGCGAGTGATGAAGAGGGTTCGGGTTGGTCAGGAGCGGCCGTGGCAGCGGTCAGGACGCCCACAAATAGGAGATGTTGTATGTTAATATTGCCACGTATATAACTAACAACGTAAATAATGTGCCAGTTGGACAAATATGATTGGAGAGGGAGATGGAAATGGAATTTTAGGTAAACATGGATATGGACGTCTATGTCTATGTGTGTGTGCGCGACGACTCTCGCGACCTGGAAGCGGGGGCGTGTTTTTGATCGAGTTTTCTTTCTTGGTACGTTAAAAAATTGTCTGCCAGTTTTCATTTCTTTTTTTCGGGAACGCGAGTATTCTAGTTAAAACCACTGCTATGGAGAGATTTCTTTACTCCATTATAGCCTCTTGTTTGATAGAGTTTCTCGCGTCTCGCTCTCTCACCCTCTCCATATCAAAACAAGATGACAATGTCCACACTATCTCTCTCCTCACCGGTGGTCACAGATCTGGCCGAACCCCCTCCACTGTGGGAGGTGAGGAGGTGCAGAGTTGACGTTGTCGCCATCGGCGATGGAGGAAGCCAATGCACACCGTCCTCTCGGAGCTAGCGCTGGCGCGGACGAAGGTCCTCCGCGCCCTTGTTCGCTGCCATCGTGTGGGCAGATCCCGCCCACCCGCCTAAGCAACATCTCGCCCACCTGAGGTATAACTTCTTGTACTGGTCCAGCTCCCCAGGTTGCTGCATGCGGGTTTTCTTCTATGCGACTACTCCCCAGCTCCCCATGTATAGTAGCTAGGGTTTGTCGGCTGGTCCAACATCACCTACTATTATAGAGGAAATGCCACTCGAAAAGTTGTCCTGATTTATGCCTCGGTGGAGGTATACATTTTGTTTCGACAAAAAGTACATGGTGGTTGTGCGGTCATTGTCCATATGCTCCTATTGCTGCTGCTAATCTAATACTATCACTAGTTAAATGAAGAAATGCTTTTTTCTCGGGTATCCTGGTTTAGTTCCCATCAAGATAATCATGATGCTTCTGTTTGTTGGTGTACTTTTCATAATTCTTATTGACAATTGAGATGTCGTTGTAAATCTTATAAAACAAAGTAACAACACTATATCCTTTTTTAAATTTTTGGAAACAGTGATGCGTATCTCCATACCCGGGCATGTCTTCCTCAGTTTTAGTGGAACTGCACAAAATTGGATGGCCATTGTTGTTCCGCCTCATTGTCCTCTGCCACGTGGTTCTTCCTTCCTTGAGCTTGATTACTGAGAAGAAACAGACCACAGTGAGGATTTGTCGAACTTCATAGGTGCCTCACCCAAACTTGATGCCAAATGAATGAAAAACAAGCTGTCTTCCATCAGTGCTCTTTGCTTGTTACCCATAAAGATGATATCCTTCGTCAGGTCACCTTGGTTGTGTTGGAGACGCAGTCGCTTTTCACGTTGGTGCAATTTTATCACACAATTGGCTATGAACCAAATGTTTCCTCGAAGAAGGATCGATGTTGGTACTAAGAGCATAAGTTTTTATTGATTTCTAAGCCTTCTCACAACTTTGTCTCCAGCTCCCCTGTAATTTTACTTGTCCAGCTATTAACTTTGATTAAAAAAATGGTGTGGACTAAAAACCCGGATCGACGTAGTAGCCATCCATTTTTATTCACTTCACATATTAAATTTGACTGAAGTCAAACTTTGTAAAGTTTGACCAAGTTTAGGACGAACACAACAAACCATAATTATTATAGAGGGCAAACTGTACATACTCTCAAACCTTTCCAATAATTGAAATTAAAATTCTTTATTTGTACACACTCTCACACATTTCCGATAATTTGGCGCATGTGTGGTTGTTTTTTTTGACGGGAAGGCCTTGATGGCTAGCTTTATTAATTCAAATAACAGTTACATCGTCTGCTAAAAATCTAGCAATAAAACTAGGGGTTGTGTCCAACCACAGATTAGGAGGATCAACATGGCCCTGTTGGGCTAGCACATGTGCTACCATATTAGATTCCCTATTACAATGCTCGATTAAAACCTTCCCGAAATCTTCCATAAGGCTACGACAAATATCAAGTAAAGGGCCAACTAGCATAGAATGACCAGAATTCGAGTTTAGCGCATGTGTGGTTGTGCACTTAAGGGAGGGTAGTGTACCGCACGCGAAGGATAGGAAGTGCGACCAGGACACGTGGATCGTTAGTTCATCGGAAGTACTCCCTCCGTTCCTAAATATTTGTCTTTCAAGTGGTTGAAATGGACTACCACATACAGATGTATATAGACATTTTTTACAGTGTAGATTCACTCATTTTGCTCCTTATGTAGTCATTTGTTGAAATCTCTAGAAAGACTAATATTTAGGAAAAGAGGGAGTAGTAGTTTTCTTCACAGGTACGTTAAATAAAGAGTTTCGTTTCATACTTACACAATTTAAAACGATTGTTATGGAGAGAATAAGAAAAGCACTCCACCATATATTAGTCGTATACACGAGTACTATATGGATGCAGCTTCATTGACTTTAGTGAACCTGCCTTTGGGTTTATGACAGGTGGGCCCAAAATGTGGCTAGCCCACCTGTCTTATAGCCAAAAGCAGGTGCAGTTAAGGCACCGGAGCTCAGTCCGTACTATAGTATATATATAAGCTGGAGCCTCAGCGCTTGTTCGCTAGGGTTTGCACTCTCCACACTCTCGCCGCACTACATATATAAATACACGCTGGAGGCTCAATGTTCCTTTGCTAGGGTTTTCTATATTCATAGTCTCTCACCCTCTTCACCAGATCTAAACAAGACTGCGTTGTGGCCTGTGTCTCTCTCACCCCCTCACAGCTGGCGAAGGAGGCGTCCGGATCCCGTCGCACCGGGAAGGGGAGGAGGTGTAGCATTCACTCTATCGCCTTCGGCGAGGGAGGCAATCCACTGTCGGCTGCGGTTTTCTCTTTCACCCAGTGCCTGTGTGGGAGGGCCACCGACCCCTTCTTCCTCGCTGCCGTACGTAGTGTGGGAAGATCCGACCTCCTGCCGCACGCCTTGCCACATCCTGACGACCCTAAGGTATAAGTTTCTTTGAAACCGTCATTAGTCTAGCTGCATACGGATCTTTTTTGATTCTGTAGTTGAATCTAGGTCTTGGTTCAAAGAGGAAAGAAGGGTGCGGTGGGCTGGAGCATGAATCTAGGACGTGGTTCAATCAGGAAATGAGGGATGGAAAGTAGTATAGACTATCTATCCAGCCGCGTTGTTGGTCGAAAAGGGAAAAGGGGGTAACCCAGTACACACATCTCTAAGGAACCAAACTCTTTGTTGAAAAGGGAAAGAAACTGGGGGTCGGGTAGTTTGTGCAGGACTAGATTTGCTGCCCTCAGATAGGAAAAAGTTTCAAAGAGAAAAAATATGGGACCAACACAGATATGCTGCTTGGCTACATACTCTGCATCACCCATTTATACGTGTGGACGCACATGGTGCTGGCATGTCCCATGTCCCATCCACATGATCGTGCAGTGTGTTTTGGGATGTTGTGCTACTTGTATTGGTACTGTTTTAAATAAATGTTGAATTGAAGCTATTGTATTGCTCTCTTTTGCCATTAAGTAGTGAACAAAAATGGTACCAACCCAGACATGATGCTTGTTGCTTTGTCATAACAAACTCTGTATCACCCCCTTTATAAGTAGATGGAAGCACATGGTGTTGTTGCGCCCACTCGCCCCTGGAACTGTTTATGCTTTTTCTTAATCTAATGCTGATGGTAAAATTAAGCAATTCCACTCTCAGAATTAACTACTAAACTACTTTAAGAGAATTTCTCTGTTAATATGAATCAATGCAACTGTTTTAGAAATGCTATTGTCATATACTTTGTTTTCCATCAAGATAAGGTAGATGCTTCTTTTTGTGGCCGCATGTTTCATCCTCCTTTGTTGGCAGTAATTGTTTCCTTTTTTTCCTCTATTAAATCAGGGATATCTATTCAACTTGTTGCTATGGCAAACTTAAATGTCACACCAGTGACTTTACTTGATTTCAGTGCAACTGCACAAAACGAGATTGGATTTCTTATTCGTGTTGGCAGATTCGTACGTGATCTTGTGTGCGTCATGACAGGTTGCTACTTGCCTTCATCCACATGATCGTGCAGTGTGTTTTGAGATGTTGTGCTACTTGTATTGGTACTGTTTTAAATAAATCTTGGATTGAAGCTATTGTATTCCTGTCTTTTCCCATTAAGTAGTGAACAAAAATGGGACCAACCCAGACATTATGCTCGTTGCTTTGTTACAACAAACTCTACATCACGTAGATGGAAGCACATGTTGATGTTGCGCCCACTCTCCCCTGGAACTGTTTATGCTTTTTGTTAATCTAATGCAGCTGGTAAAATTAAGCAATGCCACTCACAGAATTAACTATTGAATCTTATTTCCAAACTACAACACTTGTTAGGGATTGGCGGGATTACCATTTTTGTGGCCGCATGTTTCATCCTCCTTTATCGGCCAGTAATTGATTACTTTTTTGCCTCTGTTAAAACAGGGATATCTATTCAACTTGTTGCTATTGCGACATTTTGCTTCGCTTATTTTTGGTGGAACTGCACAAAATGAGACCGGATTTCCATATATGTGTTGAGATCTCTTTTAAATCTTCCTCGGAGTTGTTTCAAATCTTGGTCTTCAAAGGTCAGTACCTACTTTCCTCAGAATTAACTACCGAATCTTAGTTCAAAACTGCAACACTTGTTAGGGATCGGCGGGAGTACCATTTCTGTTAGGGATCGGCCGGAGTACATGTTTAAGAAATGTATTGTTCAGATAGTGTCTCTGTTATTATATATCAGTTACAGTGTTTTACAAATGGTACTATCCCGCTTTGTAGTTCTTTCTACATGTTTAACCAAGGTATTGTTAAGATAATGTCTCTGTTAAAATGAATCTGTCGCATTGTTTTAGGAATGATACTTTTCTACTTTGTCGTTCTTTATACATGTTGAAACAAGTCATTGTTAAGATAATGTCTCAGTTAATATGAATGAATCACACTGATTGAGAATTTCTACTCTCCTGCTTTGTTTCCCATTAAGATAAGGTAGATGAGTAGATGTTTTTGTTCTGGGAGTACAAGTCATCAACCGTTATTTCTCAGTAATTGTTTCCCTTATATCTATTGTTGCTTACATGGATATCAAAATTAAATCTCGGTTTTATTCCGACTTTGATTTTAGTTGAACTGCACAAAAGGAGCCAATGCGTCTAAGGCAAATTGCTGCATTAGTCGGTCCAGTTGGTCTTACCACTTTGCAGAAAGAAGCAGTCACTGTTTGCACTAAATTACACAAGGAATGATCAAGAAGCTTTACAGAGTATTATTAGACGCTGGTGACATGACTAGTCTGCAGAGAGCATAGGAAACTCTACAACACGTGGAGTGCACTGGGCAAAAGTGCCCAAACAAGTATTGGAAGCCAGGACAGGACTCCAAATATGTCAATGTCATTCTAAGAAACAATGATGGGGCATCTGGGTATGGTAATCTGTTTACCGTACTTTCAGTTTGTTCGTCCACCGATTGGTGGGTTGACACTGGGGCCAATATTCATGTGTGTGCTGATGTGTCTATGTTTTCTTGCAGCATATAAATACGATATCCATAGGGATGCTCAGCTTGATTTTAGTGGAACTGCACAAACTGTCCAGATGGTTTGTGTCCTCCATAATACTTCATCATGCACAATACATCAAATGGTTCTCTAATCATTCATCGTCACCTTGAGCCACCGGACTATATGTTTGAATGGTGCCGCCAGCATCGGCCATTAAGAAGTGTAAGAAGAAAGACAAAAAGAGAGATGGCTGCTTTACTTGTGGTTCGGAGGAACACTGGGCAAACAAGTGCCCAAGCAAGTACCAAGAAGCCAGGACAGGGCTCCAAGCCTGTCAATGTCACTCTAAGCAACAATGATGGGGCATCTGGGTGTGGTAATCTGTTTACCGTACTTTCAGTTTATTAGTCCACCGATTGGTGGGTTGACACTGGGGCCAATATTCATGTGTGTGCTGATGTGTCTTTGTTTTTTGGTAGCATATAAATACGAAATCCACAGGGATGCTCAGCTTGATTTTAGTGGAACTGCACAAAATGTTCACATGGTTCGTGTCCTCCATAATACTTCATCATGCACAATACATCGAATGGTTCTCTAATCATTCGTCGTCACCTTGAGCCACCGGACTATCAGATGACAAACTGATGACAAACCCTGTCCAGTCCACAATTATAGGCATTACATATTTTGAATGGGAAAAGCTTGTCAAAGTTGACATTAGTTTAATATATTGGAATTGGAAAACCTTGTCAATTTTTGCTCATTGGTGTTAGCCAGAAGACATGCATTTGATATTTTTGAGTGGGACGCCCTTTGCTGTGAGCAACGTCGATCGTTTTTTTCCTATTCCCGTCTTTAGTTCAGAAGTACATATTTACTCTGCTGAGATGCATAGTCACATGAATGTTGACTTATGTAAGATATTTTAAGAGTTTGTTCTGAATATTGTCTATGTAATGCCAGGCCTTGTGTTTGAGTGCAAAGTTGAGCTTGGAATGTTGTGGCATGCGGCATCACGAGCTGTTCACCGTGCCTCCTGAAAATAATGCTTCATATTGTTTTGCTTATCGATCTAATGCCAGTGATTTGCTTGTTAAGAAGATCATCCTCTTCTATTGTTTCCGTGCTTAAGAAGTTCATCATCTTATGTTTCATTCATAGCCTATACAACAAGTCGGGTTGGTTAGACGTGAAACCATATGATCTTCCGACCAACTCATCATCTTAGGCCGTGATTGGATCGTCGTTTTCCAACCAAAACTGCTTGTAAAACTGACGCCTGTAAATAAAAGCAGATGGTCTCGGGCGAAGCATTTGGTTGGTAGATTTCGACTAGTAAAATATACACTGGTCTCTCAAATTACACGCGTATCCCGCCAGTTTTACTTACAGACCTCGGGCCCTCACTTTCATTACGCCTGTATTTTACTCGTTGTTTCCGATGACGAGTAAATTACACTTGTATCTTAATACAGGTGTGACATAAACCAGAGCTCCCAAGCGCAACCTTACCGTTTCATGCTGTCTCAGTCTCTCGAAGGTGCTCATAGGTGTCCGATGATCCTGGCTTCCTGAATGAGGAGCGGGCACTGTATCAGACCATCCATAGGGCCCGTGAGGCCCTCCCCGTCGTCCTTCGAGTTGTTGTGCTCGCCATGGCGCCGAGCATTGTTAACATGGTCAATGGACATGAGGATTTAGGAGATGACTTTATTTTGACTGGATGATAGTAGGGACCCACTAGGGCCATAGCCGTACGTACGCAAGTGCCTCCTTATTATGTACACCTATTTTTTTTGCTTCCTCCTGGTTTCCTGACATCATGGTCCCACACTATTGTCAACCTATGTAGTCAATATAAATGAGAGAATTGCACAAGGTGCGGCCGACAGCTGGGACCAAGCAGCTCGAGCAGTATTTGTGTTTTTGAGGCGTGAGCACTGCAGAGTTTTTCTTGCCGATGTTTTCGTTGTTGTTCAGAGGAGAGCATGGTATTAACTGGGCGGGCTGTGTCCTGTCTAGCCTAGGACAGATATCCAGCCCAAATATTAATTTTTTTCAAGATGAAAATTGCTAGCCCAGCTATACATTTTTTTGAGGAATACCCAGGCAAGGTCAACTTGTTATTCTCCGCCCCGCTGGGCTGAAAATATTTCCTAGGAGGGATGCATTAGGCTTAACAGGAAAATGGTCTTTAAGAATAATAAATGGGATGTAATTATAAAAACTAGGCAGTAACTATAAAAAAATGCACCAAACACGAAATTAGTTTATAAAATATTATTTATGGATTTTGAAAATCTTAATTTTTAATTGTTGCGCCCGCAATGTTTCGTAGGATTTTTACGTAATACAAATTTATATTTAATCTGACTAGAAATTTCTGGATAAAAATATTTCGGATCCCATCAAAATGTGGGAAATTTTATTGAATTCTGTCTTGAACGGTTGGTTGAAATTATTAATTGTTGTCCTAGCTAGAAAATGGGATGTACTTCTAACAAATTGTAAATGGGCTGTAGTAAATTCCATTAGAATTCAAAAATGGGCTGTACATTCTTACAAATCGCAAATGGGCTATAAGTTCTCTGCCACACACTTGTGGGCCTACTAAGTAGATGCGTCCCCTAAAAAAGAAGTTGACGCGTATGCAAGGTTTTGTCAACTTATTATAGTCAACACACGGTTCTAGCAGCTGTGGCCGTTGGATGTCTATCCAACAGATGTCGTGCTTCTTCTTCAATCTCGGATGTTCTAGCTTCGGCCGCCAAAAAATTATTCCTCCCCCTGACATCTGGGGCGCACTGTTTCGGAGGCTGACATGTGGGCCTACTAAGTTCACACGTACCATGGGCTTTGTCAACTTAGTCAATATAAACGATTCTAGCTGCAGTGACCGTACGATGTCCATCCAATGGCCGTAGTGCTTCTTCAACCTCTGGTCTTCTTGCTCCAGCCGCCCAAAGCAGCGCCGGTCGTGCCACCTGCTCCTGCCTCCTGTTTCCGGCTGTGCTGCTGCGGAGGCCTCACCGCCCCCTACTACTCCCGCCACTGGCCAGGCCATCCCTCCACTCACCCGCACCCCCTATTATTCTGCGGCGACGGCAGCCTCACAACGCAGCCGAACCAGTGAACCCTCGTACTCCTCTCCGCGCGGGCTTCCACTGTCGCCTCTTCCCCGACTCCGCGTCGTCCCTTCCTAGGCCTCACCCTCGTTCATCACCCTGGTGCTCTCGGCGCGCCGTGCTCAATGTGGTCAAGGAACGTCTTCCATCGGAAGAGTACTGTACATGGAGAGGCTGACAGCTGGGTCCACGGCGGCCGCAAGGAAGTGCCTCCTTATTACGCGCAAAATAATTATTCCTCCACCTGACAGCAGGGACCCACTGTACGGGCCACCATATTTTGCAAAAAAAATGTTTTCCCCCTGACTGCTGGGACCCACCAGCTACATCTTCGCACGCAAGGAAGTGCCTCCTTATTACGTACAAAAAAATGAATACTCCCCCTGCTAGCTGGGATCCAGTATAGTGGCAAGCTGACTTGTGGGCCTACTAAATTGACAGGGATGGAGGGCTTTGTCAACTTAGTCAATATGCACGATTTTAGCTCCAGTGACCGTACGATGTCCAACCAACGACCGTAGTGCTTCTTCAACCTTTGGTCTTCTTGCTCCAGCCGCCCAAACCAACGCCGGGCGTGCCTCGTGCTCCTGCCTCCCATGGCCGGCTGCAATGCGGAGGCCTCACCGCCCCCTACTACTCCCGCTGCTGGCCAGGCCATCCCTCCACTCACCCACAGCCCCTGTTATTTTGCGGCGACGGCAGCCTCACAACGCAGCCGAACCAGTGAACCCTCGTACTCCTCTCCGCGCGGGTTTCCACTGTCGCGTCTTGCCCGACTCCGCGTCGTCCCTTCCTAGGCCTCGCCGTCGTCCATCACCCTCGTGCTCTCGGCACGCCGTGCTCAACGTGGTCAAGGAACGACTTCCATCGGAAGAGTACTATACGTGGAGAGGCTGACAGCTGGGTCCACGGCCACAGCAAGGAAGTGCCTCCTTATTACGTGCAAAATAATTATTCCTCCACCTGACAGCGGGGACCCACCGGATGGGCCATCGTATTTCGTGAAAAAACGTTTCCCCCTGATTGCTGGGACCCACCAGCTACATCTTCACACGCAAGGAAGTGCGTCCGGGCAAAAAAACGATTCTCCCCCCTGACTGCTGGGACCCACCAGCTACATCTTCACACGCAAGGAAGTGCCTGACAGTCGGGACCCACCTGGTCGAAGCGTACGTAGCGTTGTCATTCTAGTCACGAACGTGTACGTACATACTGTTCGATGTAGAGGCACGCATGTAGCATGTGGTCATACGTATATCGGCCAGTGTGCAAGAAAGAAAATATGGCCACGTACGTACATACGGGCAGGGTCTCGAATGCCTACTCGCAGATACGTATGGCCAAGGCTCATGTACATGGCTGGGCCGGAACGGAGAAACTGCGTCGTCGTCGAGTTCATGGGGAGCCAACCGGCTGGGTCGGAACGGAATGCGTCGTCGTGTTCATCGGGAGGGCTTGGACGGAACAGCCGATGGAAACAAGGCCTGGCGTACCGCAGAACGGAGGAAACGGCCATCTGCTCGACCGGCCATGTTCGAAACGGGATCCTGTTCATCGGGAGGGGTCTGGTGTACCGCAAAACGGAGGAAACGGACCTCCTATGGTCGAAACGGGGTCTTGTTGATCGGGAGGGGTGTAGCGTACCAGAAAACGGAGGAAACGGACTTGTGTTGGAGGGCTACGGTTGAAACGGGGGTCCTGTTCATCGGGAGGGGTGTGGCGTACCGCAAAACGGGACTCCACGGGATACTGTTCATCACCGTCGACCCCCTCCAGCCTCCACGGGCTACTGTTCATCCACCGTCGACCTCCTCCCGCCTCCACCTGCGACTGTTCATCCATGGGTTCCTGTTCATCCAGCCTCCACCGCGCGCTACTCCACCGGCTACTGTTCAACCAACCCTCTCCATGGGCTCCTATTCAACCACCCCTCCACGGGCTACTGTTCATCCAGCCCTCCACCGTCTACTGTTCATCCAGCCCTCCACGGGGTGGTCCTTTTCATCCATCCCTCCACGGGGTCCTGTTCATCCATCCCCAACCGGCTCGATCGATCGGGGTCCTGTTCATCCAAAGGCAACACCACGGGGTCCTGTTCATCCACCCCCACCGGGAACTGTTCATCCAAATTCCCCCCCAGCAACGCTCACTGTTCATCCACAGGTAGCATCGACCGGCTTCAGTTAGCAGCAGTAGCGAAGGAATCGCTCTATCGGGTTCAGTTAACAGCCATCGATCGATCGCTCGGGTTCAGTAACGCGTAGCCTGCAGTGCAATTGCCCGGGTTCAGTAGGCGAATGCCTCGCTCGGGTTCAGTTAGAGCCCAACGCCTCGCACCCACACACGTGCGTGTACGAGAGAAACACGCAAACCTCCGTGCATCGCTCGGCCCCGACCACCCATCGTAACCAGGAACACCCCGATATTTTCCTCGCCCTCGCTTCTACCACGGTTTTTTCCATCATGGACGGCCCAAAGAATGTCATGCAGCTGCATCTCCGGCCCGCCCAGGGAGAAAAGCCCATTTTCTGTCATGATTTTTTGTCATAGAAATAGGAGCCCACCACATCTATGATGATACTGGGTTTTGTCACAATTATCGTCATAGAACTGTCATAAGTATGACAGAAAAAAAAATTGCTCGGCCCAAAATGTCACGGATGTGTCTTTTTTTGTAGTGTTGCTAGTTGCAGGTGCAGGTTGTTCCACATTGGGACATGGATATCATGGATATCTTGGGACATCACAATATCTCTTATTTAATTAATGCATCTATATACTTGGTAAAGGGTGGAAGGCTCGGCCTTTTGCCTGGTGTTTTATTCCACTCTTGCTGCCTTAGTTTCCGTCATACCGGTGTTATGTTCCTTGATTTTGCGCCCTAACACGGTGAGGGTTTATGGGCCCCTCTTGACAGTTCACTTTGAATAAAACTTTTCCAGCAAGGCCCAACATTGGTTTTACCATTTGCCTAATAACAACTAAAACTTGCATAGGGACCCGCCGACACCCGAGGTCTCTTAATCAACCCCCCGGGCCAGTGCTCCTCATGAGTGTTGGTCCACCTACCTAGCAGTCGGCGGTGCCACCTCGGGGCAACTCCATGGTATTTTGGCTATCGTCCACTTAGCATAGACGGTGTTGTCATGAGAACGAGATACGCGCGGCTCCTATCGGGGTAACAACACACCGAGTGGTCTTGCTAGTTTTCTTTTACCATTATCGAAATGTCTTGTGCACAGGGATCCCGAGTTTGATCGGATGTCCCGTGAAGGGGGATTGTCTTCGCGGATCGTGAGCTTGTCATCGGCTAAGTTGGGACACCCCTGCAGGGTTTAAACTTTCGAGAGTCGTGCCCGCGGTTATGCGACAGATGGGAATTTGTTAATATCCAGTTGTAGTGGACTTGAACTAAACTCAGTTTAAAATACACCAACCGCGTGAGTAACCGTGACTGTCTCTTTTCGAGTGAGTTCGAGAAGAGAACACGGTGGGGTTATGTTTGAACATAAGTAGTTCAGGATCACTTCTTGATCATTACTAGTTTGCGACCATTTGTGTAGTTTCTCATCTTACTCTTGTACTCGTAAGCTAGCCACCATATAATGCTTAGTGCTGCTGCAACCCCACCACTTATCCTTTCCATACCCATTAAGCTTTGCTAGTCTTGATACCCATGGTAATGGGACTGCTGAGTCCTCGTGGCTCACAGTTTACTACAACAACAGATGCAGGTACAGGTAATGTGATGACATGACGTGAGAGTGATGCTTGGTTGCTTGTTTGGAGTTCTTCTTCTGCTTCTTCTTCTTCGATCAAGGGATAGGTTCCGGGCCAGGAGCCTGGGATTAGCAGGGTGGATGTCGTTCTTCTTTTTTGTTTGATTTCATCCATAGTCAGATCATGCTCTTCTGTATGATGGTTGCTATGTATTGATGTATTGTTGTATGAATGTTGTAACTTGTGGCGAGTGTAAGCCTTTATCTTGTATTCTCATCTATTCAGTACATGGTATGTTGTAATGGTATCCACCTTGCTATGCGCTCGAAATGCGGTTGTGTCCCAATCATGAGTTCATCACGTGATTTGGATAGAATCGCATCTTGGGCATCGCAAGTTGGTATCAGAGCTTTACCGACCTTAGGAGCCCTCTTGATTGATCATACCCCTGACGTTATAGAGTCTAGAAAAAAACTATTTTGAGCCTAGTTATATATCGGAGAGTAGGAATTCTTTTTACTCCTTATCCCCTTCACCGCTCTGGTGAGGACTCCTTACGTAGGTGTTTTTCCACTCTTCTATCCTTTTTCACTCAAATTTTTTGTACGATCACGCGATAATTATGGAATCAGTCTGATATCATTGTGACGGGAATTCTGTCTTGGTGCCACTTGACATTTAGGGGTTGTGGCAGTGTCCCGAGTTGAGCTCCAAGGTGTTTTTTTCATAGTGCTTATCATTTCAGTTCCGAAACACCAAAGGTTGTCGACATCGAAAACGCTTCTATACTCTTTGTGGTGAGAGTAGTTTGAAGATACCCAGTACTAGGGAGATGGATCAGATGTATTGCCACAGCTAGTATATCTGATGTTTTCGAAGGTCTGAGGTACACGATTTCCGAAGTTTTCTTGGTTATGTGTTGACGGATGGATACAATTGGAGTATAGGATTTGTTAGTTGTGTGAGATATTTGTGCCTCCATGTATCCCCAACACCATATTGCATAACCAGAAAGTTTCGGGAGTTAATAGGTGGGAATTCAAGTACTTACATAGGATATCTTTTCGATAGATGCATGATTTGAGATTGGGGTCCAATGTCTAGTCGTTCATTTTTCACGGTCGATTTACAGTGATCGCGAGGCGTCTTAAATAATCCTTGGCTATGCTGATTCGGGGACGTCTCGTTTGTCATTCATGATGTCCGTTGTGTGTCATGCCCATGGGGCCTCATCACGAACATTTTGGGAGAAATCTCTATCTTATGTTTGTTTCTGGCTTATTCTGCGATCCAAATCCTTTGTTTTGTTTTGAGTTGTGGTATTCGAGTTGCTTCGATGTCAAGTGTTGATTCCATACCTTTCCTAAGCAGTGTCCTCATACTTCTATGTGAATACTAATCCTTCTTGATCATCAAGATTGTCTTGACAATTCTTTTCCAATTAGTGTGCTTCTCTTCAAGTTAATCCCATCCTTTTAATATTTGCTAGATCAATTCTTAGTTCTTCGCAACGGTGTTTGTTTCAAGTTATCCTTATTTTCCCACCGTCCCACCCTTTTCTTCAAGGACTCAGATTTCGCAATTAAGTATCCATTTTATTCATGTGAAAATCTCTTCATTATTTTCCTACAATGTTTTGTCCGGTGATTCTCATGGAGATGCTCGGGAGTTTCTAGTTCATCATTCTTCATTCTCATTTTTCCGGTGTATTCAATCCAAGCTTCATGTTGATCATATCTCTTCCTCTTGTCATGTTTTTCCATGTTGGAATTTCTTATCCAAGGCTCTCTTATTTATTCACCTCTCTCTATTCATATTCGGAGTAGAAGATATGTCGGAAGATTCATGTTTCCATTTTTAATCCGTTCAAACTATTTCGAGATTGTTATCACATTCAAGCAATTTAAGTCAACCGGTGCAATCTCTCTTTTGTAAAATTGTTTCAACAGTGTTTCTTTTGAGTGGCCCTAACCCACAGGTCTTTTCTTAGGATCTTACCTAACTCTTCGAATTTATCTGGAGCGATTCTCAAATTTTTTCAAAGTTTGAACTAATAATGAATTCTCATCAGTCAGATGCCTCCTTTTAGATCACTTCCAAATTCTTTTCATTGTTGGTTCAACAGTTCTATTCTTCATTGTTCCGGAGTGTCTCACCAATTGTCATGGTGGTTCTCATCATCATTCTCAACATTTGAAGACTGAACAAGATTTTTTCCTCCAAATCATATCCGTTCTCTCGAAGATTCATGGTTATAGCTTCATGCTATCCTCTCAAATGATTCCGTTTGTCAGAAATTCTTTTCTTACCCATCCAGAGTATTTCAGGAGTTTTTTTGTTTCGATTCCCCAAAGGCCATCATTCTAGAAGAATTTGTCATTCACAACTTTCTGCTCTCGTTTCCCATTCTTACCGGAGCATCGTTCAAGTATTCTCTATTCGGCTTGTCATCTCTTCATTCTCTTGTATCTAAATTCACTCAAGCATCTAAGTTGTTCCTAATTCTTCCCGACAATTCGTCCTCTCTCTTCAATCGTTTTTAATTCTTATGGTGGTTCGTTCAAGATTCCTCTTCCTTTGTTCTCGTATCAATTAATTCATTCTTTCCAAATCCTACCAGTTGGTTGGTCAAGTTTTCCGAAGTTTGCGCTATATCTCTCCCCAATCCTTTCAACCATAATAAGCAGTATGCCAAATCCATTGCATGTCATCAATTTAAGCTGATGAAGGATAAGCATAACATAATTCTTATTCTTCTTTCATCCAAGTGATTGATTCCTTCTTCCGGAGTTCATTCATGACATCAATTTCTCGGTTCTAAGTTGTTCATATTTTCTTTCATAGTTCCAAGCTCTCTCAAGTATCTTGCCACGAAGCTCCATCTAAATCATTGCAATGCTTCAATTTTGGTTCTTTTCAACCTTCACTTCCTTCCTACCATTTATTTTCTTACTGGAGTTCATCATGGAGGTTCTTCATAGTGGTTCATCAAAGATTCAATTCATTCTCGGTATGTTCTTCAAGATTCTTGTTGAGGAGCTCAAGTATTCTTTTTCTTGTTTCCTGAGGTGCAATCAGTTCTCCATTGTCTTTTGAGGTCGTCTTATATCATTCTTGACAATTTCTCATCGTATTCACATGTTGTCAAGAATGAGGTATTTTAAATCCATCAATCTCTTCGTGGAGTTATCTTGGTAAAGGTTACACCTAAAGCCTTCCATTGGGAATGTTGCTATTTGTAGTGCTTATCAATGATCCAAGTTTCCTCCTATTCTCTCGGTAAAAGAAGTTTTTCATCTTTTCTTGTTCTCAACCAAGCAATTGTTCCCGTTTGTGGCGGAACTTCACCTCTAGTGTTGAGATGTTTTCATAAGCCCACGAGGAGTATATCATTTGATTGTTGATTCTTCAACAAATCTGTTCAATCCTCCTTTTTAAGGATGCTTTTCAATTCAATTGTAGGAGAAGTTTTCATTTTCTTCTCCGTTCTTTTCTTTCACTGATTTAGCATCTATTCGTTCGTTTCGAAGGCATTGTAATGTTGCTCTCTTCGACGAATCATCTCGTTTTGTGAAGATCATGTTCTTTCCTTTCTTATCCATTAATCAGAGTGCAGTGTTCTTTGTTCAAGTTCTTTTAATCCTATCAAGTCTTGGCTCTCTTTCCCAAATTCTTTCCTTCTCATTTGTTGTCTATCTCGTTTAAACTTGAGTGGTTCCAAATTCTTTCTTGTACCTTGTGTTCTTTTATATCTTTGAAACCTCTAAGGTTCTTTGGTTTCGCTCGTTTGTCAAAGAAGCAACTTAGTTTTACCTCTTCTCTTCCCCTTCCATTGCCATCCCTAGATCTCGGGGCGAGATCTCTTGTAAGTGGAGGAGAGTTGTAACGACCCAAGGCCGATGCTCCGTGTTATATTTTTGTTGTTGTTGCATTTCATCATGTCATCATGCATATTGCATCCGCATATTTTCATAAAACTTGTAGTCGTCCATAGTGTCGCTTCTCTCTGTCTCCGTTGACCTTTTGTCAGGCCCCCTTGTCTTTGTCGACCTCTCTCAAACCCCCCTCGCGTGCACGTCTGAAAGCTATCCCGAACCCAACCTGCTCAGTCATCACCGTTCTTTGTTGGACTCCCCCCTAAGCTATTTATTCTCGACCGTCGAATTTTGATCGGATGGTCCAACTCCCTTCTTTTCCCATATATATAGTCTACCCCTAGTCCATTTTGGACCTAACCATATTTCCAAAGGATCCTCCCCAACCGCCGCCACTCTCTTCATCGGGATCCAACCCACAGCCAGCCTCTCCCTCCCTCGTTTTCAGCACAACCAACCGGAGCCCGCAACCATGATCCAAATCCTCCCTGACAGTCTCCCTCATCTTACGCACTTGACCAATTAGGTCGCCCGAGCTACGACCTCCTTCGCCGTTCCCTTCCCAAGCTCCTCACTGCACCAGTATCCTTGGAGCCCCGAGCCTCACGGTGCTCCTCTTCCTGGCCTCGTCGTCCGGCGCCGCCGCCCTTGTCCGAACCAGGAGCAACGTCGCCGCTCCTCCTCCGCCACCCCGAGGTACTTCGCCAGATCCCGACGTCTCGGCCCCGTCCCCGTCATCCGCACACGCCTCAAGCGGCGGTCATTTTCTTCCCCGCAACCCTCGAGCTTCTCGCGAGGGAATCCTTCAAGCTCCTCCCGTGGCCCCGTGTCCCTTGATTTCCGCCTCCTTCCGGCCAACCATCGCCGGCGAAACCGAGCAGATGAGTCGCCTTGCCCGCATGCCCGCTGTCTCTCTCTTCTTTCCTCCCAGTGTTTCCTCTCTGAATCCTCTTCTGCATTTTCTTTCTTCGGGAAACAGCATTGGCCACTGCCCTCCATGGAGCCCAAGTCACGCCGCTGGAGCTCCATCCCCGCGCCCGATCTGCTCCAAGCCGCGCGCCGGCCAAGTCCCTCGACCCACCGACCGGAGCCACCTCCTCCTTGTCCCTGGCGCCGTCGCGCACCTGCTTCCTCTACTTCAAGGACGAGGCCAACGCCAAGTCCCGCTCGATCCCTTGCATGCGTTGACCGTGCCCCGCCTACATCGCGCAGCCCAACGCCTCCCCTTCGCCCGTTGACCACGGCTCCAGCCAGCCAACATCTCCACCGAACCGGGCCGAAGCCCATGGGTGAGCTCCCCACAACCACTCCTCTCTGTTCAGCCCAGCGGTGCACCAGATTCTGCCCAGTGCATGTTTTTTTCCTAGTCTGCGAATCTGCTAATTATCCAGAGAACTGCATATTTACAGAATAGTCCCTCTAGATCATGTATTTAATATCTCACTAACCATGCATCGGATTAAAATGTTTTATATATGTAAAATGCCTAGAATTTCATCTAGTTTCACATTATGCTACTTTCATCCATGCTAAAAATGTTTAACTTGCTGTTTGCATTAATTTGCATAATGCCATGCTAAAATGATTTATTTCATAACTAAATAACCATAGCTCCGAATTAAATAAACTTTATATGTAAATGGGGTAGAAAAATTCTTAGACAAACATGGTGCACTTTATTTTGCTATTTAACAACTCAAAAATTATGTATAGGGCAGAACAGTACCAAATCCGAAACATGCAGATGGGGAGTTTCCGGAATTGTTGTTTGGTGTCCCGGCCTCATTTAAACTTGCCTAGATAGGTAGTTTTATTATGCTTCACCTCTTGCCATGTTTAACAACATTTAATATTGTTGGGTACATAAACTAGAGTGAACTAAATAATTGAAACATGGTGTTTCATCAATGTGCAACTCGTTGCATATTGAGCACCACTTAACTTTTAGTATTGTTTGTTGCACTTTGACATGCCATGACTCATTAAACCGGACATGCATCATACTTGATTGTGCAACATGCCATGGTTATGCTTGTTGGTTTACCTTATTGTTTTCTTCTTTCCGGTTGTGCTTCTTGAGGGAAATACTTTCCGATTGCTAGGATTCGTTCGACTATGTTGGTTCATCTAATTCATGGATCCGGTCTTCTTCCTAGCGGTATTTCAGGCAAGATGATCGTTGCTACCTCTTGAGCACTGCGTTGTTTTTCCCTTGAAGAGGAAAGGGTGATGCAGCAAAGTAGCGTAAGTATTTCCCTCAGTTTTTGAGAACCAAGGTATCAATCCAGTAGGAGACTACACACAAGTCCCATGTACCTACACAAACAAAGAAGAACCTCGCAACCAACGCGATAAAGGGGTTGTCAATCCCTTCATGGTCACTTACGAGAGTGAGATCTGATAGAGATAATAATAATAAGATAAATATTTTTGGTATTTTCATGATATAGATTGAAAGTAAAGATTGCAAAATAAACGGTGCCAGAAATAGCTAGTTGACGGGAGATTAATATAATAGAGAATAGACCCGGGGGCCATAGGTTTCACTAGTGGCTTCTCTCAAGATAGCATAAGTATTACGGTGGGTGAACAAATTATTGTTGAGCAATTGATAGAAAAGTGCATAATTATGAGAATATCTAGGCATGATCATGTATATAGGCATCTCATCCGCGACAAGTAGACCGAAACAATTTTGCATCTACTACTATTACTCCACGCATCGACCGCTGTCCATCATGCATCTAGAGTATTAAGTTCATAAGAACAGAGTAACGCATTAGGCAAGATAACATGATGTAGAGGGATAAACTCAAGCAATATGATATAAACCCCATCTTTTTATCCTCGATGGCAACAATACAATACGTGCCTTGCTGCCCCTGCTGTCACTGGGAAAGGACACCGCAAGATTGAACCCAAAGCTAAGAACTTCTCCCATTGCAAGAAAGATCAATCTAGTAGGCCAAACCAAACTGATAATTCAAAGAGACTTGCAAAGATAACCAATCATACATAAAAGATTTCAGAGAAGAATCAAATATTGTTCATAGATAAACTTGATCATAAACCCACAATTCATCGGATCTTGACAAACACACCGCAAAAAGAGTTACATCAAATAGATCTCCAAGAAGATCAAGGAGAACTTCGTATTGAGATCCAAAGAGAGAGAAGAAGCCATCTAGCTAATAACTATGGACCCGAAGGTCTGAAGTAAACTACTCACAGATCATCGGAGAGGCTATGGTGTTGATGTAGAAGCCCCCGTGATCGATTCCCCCTCCGGCGGAGCTCCGGAAAAGGCCCCAAGATGGGATTTCTTGGGTACAGTAGGTTGCGGCGGTGGAAATAGGGTTTCGTGGCGCTCCTGGATGTTTTCGGGGTATATGGGTATATATAGGAGGAAGAAGTAGGTCGGTGAAGCTACAAGGGGCCCACGAGGGTGGGGGGCACGCCCGGGGGGCAGGCGCGCCTCCCTGCCTCGTGGCCTCCTCGTTGATTTCTTGACATCCACTCCAAGTCGCCTGGATCATGTTTGTTCCAAAAATAACTCTCCCGAAGGTTTCATTCCGTTTGGATTCCATTTGATATTCCTTTTCTGTGAAACACTGAAATAGGCAAAAAACAACAATTTGCAGTGGGCCTTGGGTTAGTATGTTAGTCCCAAAAATAATATAGAATTGTATATGTAAGCCCATTAACATCCAAAATAGATAATATAATAACATAACAAAAAAAATTATAGATACGTTGGAGACGTATCAACCGTCACCTTGGATCTCACTACTATCTTTGCTATGCTAGTTGTCTCGATGCTATCTCTATGTCGCGCTACCTACCACTTGTTTTGTCAAGCCTCCCAAATTGCCATTATAGCCTCTAACCTTTTCCACTATCCAGGCAAACCGTTGTTTGGCTATGTTACCGCTTTGCTCAGCCCCTCTTATAGTGTTGTTAGTTGCAGGTGCAGTTGCAGGTTGTTCCACGTTAGGACATGGATATCATGGATATCTTGGGATATCATAATATCTCTTATTTAATTAATGCATCTATATACTTGGTAAAGGGTGGAAGGCTCAACCTTTTGCCTGGTGTTTTGTTCCACTCTTGCCGCCTTAGTTTCCGTCATACCAGTGTTATGTTCCTTGATTTTGCGTCCCTAACACGGTGAGGGTTTATGGGCCCCTCTTAACAGTTCGTTTTGAATAAAACTTTTTCCAGCAAGGCCCAACATTGGTTTTACCATTTGCCTAATAACAACTAAAACTTGCATAGGGACCCGCCGGCACCCGAGGTCTCTTAATCAACCCCCGGGCAAGTGCTCCTCATGAGTGTTGGTCCACCTAGCAGTCGGCGGTGCCACCTCGGGGCATCTCGATGGTATTTTGGCTACCGTCCACTGGGCATAGGCGGTGTTGTCCTAAGAATGAGATACGCGTGGCTCCTATCTAGGTACCGAGGCACCGGGTGGTCTTGCCGGTTTTGTTTTACCATTGTCGAAATGTCTTGTGCACCGGGATCCCGAGTTTGATCGGATGTCCCGCGATGGAGGATTGTCTCCACGAATCGTGAGCTTGTCATGGGCTAAGTTGGGACACCCCTGCAGGGTTTAAACTTTCGAGAGCCATGCCTGCGGTTATGTGCTAGATGGGAATTTGTTAATATCCGGTTGTAGTGGACTTGAACTAAACTCAGTTTAAAGTACGCCAACCGCATGCGTAACCGTGACCATCTCTTTTCGAGTGAGTTTGAGAAGAGAACATGGTGGGGTTACGTTTGAACGTAAGTAGTTCAGGATCACTTCTTGATCATTACTAGTTTGCGACCGTTGCATAGTCTCTCATCTTACTCTTGTACTCGTAAGCTAGCAACCATATAATGCTTAGTGTTGCTGCAACCCCACCACTTATCCTTTCCATACCCATTAAGCTTTGCTAGTCTTGATACCCATGGTAATGGGATTGCCGAGTCCTCGTGGATCACAGTTTACTACAACAACATATGCAGGTACAGTTAATGCGATGACATGACCTGAGAGTGATGCTTGCTTGCTTGTTTGGAGTTCTTCTTCTGCTTCTTCTTCTTCGATCAAGGGATATTTTCCGGGTCGGGAGCCTAGGATTAGCACGGTGGATGTCGTTCTTCTTTTTCGTTTGATTTCATCCGTAGTCGAATCCCGCTCTTCTATATGATGGTTGGTATATATTGTTGTATGAATGTTGTAACTTGTGGCGAGTGTAAGCCTTTATCTTGTACTCACATCTATTGAGTACATGGTATGTTTTAATAATATCCAGCTTGCTATGTGCTCGAAATGCGGTTGTGTCCTAATCATGAGTTCATCACGTGATTGGGATTGAATCGCATCTTGGGTGCTACAGTCACTAGGGACATGGTGTTCGTTTATGTATTCACACATGTATTAAGGTTTCTGATATATACAATTCTAGCATGAATAATAAACCTTTATCATGACTAAGGAAATATAAAATAACAACTTTATTATTGCCTATAGGGTATATTTCCTTCAGACTCCCACTTGCACTAGAGTCAATAATCTAACACCCATGGAGTCTTGGTGATGATCATGTTTTGCTCGCGGAAGAGGCTTAGTCAATGGGTCTGCCACGTTTAGATCCATATGTATCTTGCAAATTCCAATGACTCTATCCTTGACTTGTTCACGAATGGAGTTGAAGCATCTCTTGATGTGTTTGGTTCTCTTGTGAAACCTGGATTTCTTCATTTACTGCTTTCGAAGAAGCTATGTACTCCGTTGTGATGCCCCCGATTGAATCGCACACTAATCATAGATGCAAACGTGTACGATCAAGATCAGGGACTCACGGGAAGATATCACAACACAACTCTAGACACAAATTAAAATAATACAAGCTTCATGTTACAAGCCGGGGGCCTCGAGGGCTCGAATACATAGCTCGATACACAAGAGTCAGCGGAAGCAACAATATCTGAGTACGGACATAAGTTAAAAAAGGATGCCTTAAGAAGGCTAGCACAAAAGCAAAACAATCAAAGAGGCAAGGCCTCCTGCCTGGGACCTCCTAATTACTCTTGGTCTTCGGCAGCATCCATGTAGTAGTATCCGTCGACAGTGGCATCTGGCTCCCGGGATCCACCATGTGGTTGCAGCTACCGGAAAGAAGGAAGAAGGGAGGAAATGGGTTTCCTATAATAAGTAATAGTGAGTACTCATCCAAAGTACTCGCAAGCATCAGATCTATACTAAGTATGCATTGGTATCAAAGGAAGATATGTATCTGTGAACTACAGAATGCCAGAATAAAGGGGAAGGCCTCACCTATCAAAGACTAGCATCTTCAAGAGTCTCCGAGCATCTTGCAACATCCAAAAGAGTATAGAGTAGCATATTAATTAACAAGCATGTTGTAGCACTAACGCCCAAAGATCCTTCCTCAACTCCCTGCGAGAAAGCAATCCCGGAGCCAACATATCCAACACATGTCTCAAATAACCAGTTCTAGTTGTAACAGATCAGGATACAAGTCTGAACGTCCATTACCGTGGACACGGTATTTGAATAGATAACTTTCCTGCAGGGGTGTGATACGTCTCCAATGTATCCATAATTTTTTATTATTCCATGCTGTTATATTATTATTCTTGGATGTTTTATAATCATTTTATAGTGATTTTATATCATTTTTTTGTACTAACCTATTGACATAGTGCCAAGTGCCAATTGCTATTTTCTGCATGTTTTTTACATCGCAGGAAATCAATACCAAACGAAGTCCAAACATAGCAAAACTTTCTGTGCATTTTTTGGGACCAGAAGACGTCCAGTGGGCCAGAGAAGTGCCTGGGGGTGCTCGAGGGGAGCACAACCCACCAGGGCACGCTTGGAGGCCCAGGCGCGCCCTGGCGGGTTGTGCCCACCTCGGGTGCCCCCTGAACCAACTATTTGCTCTATAAATACCCCAATATTCTAGAAACCCTAGGGGTGTCAATGAAAATCAATTCCAGCCGCCGCAGAGTTCAGAACCACTAGATCCAATCTAGACACCATCACGGAGGGGTTCACCACTTCCCTTGGTGCCTCTCCGATGACACGTGAGTAGTTCTTTATAGACCTTCGGGTCCGTAGTTAGTAGCTAGATGGCTTCCTCTCTCTCGTTTGATTCTCAATACAATGGTCTCCTGGAGATCCATATGACATAAATCTTTTTGCGGTGTGTTTGTTGGGATCGGATGAACTTTGAGTTTATGATCAGATCTATCTTTTTATCCATGGAAGTTATTTGTGTCTTCTTTGATCTCTTATATGCATGATTGCTTATAGCCTCGTATTTCTTCTCCGATATTTGGGTCTTGTTTGGCCAACTTGATCTATTTATCTTGCAATGGGAATATGTGCTTTGTGATGGGTTCGATCTTACGGTGGTTGATCCCAGTGATAGAAGGGGAACCGACTCGTATGTATCGTTGCCATTAAGGATAACAAGATGGTGTCTATTTATACATAAATAGATCTTGTCTACATCATGTCATCGTTCTTATTGCATTACTCCATTTCCCCATGAACTTAATACACTAGATACATGCTGGATAGCGGTTAATGTGTGGAGTAATACTAGTAGATGCAGGCAGGAGTCGGTCTACTAATCTTGGATGTGATGCCTATATAATGATCATTGCCTGGATATCGTCATGATTATTTGAAGTTCTATCAATTTCCCAATAGTAATTTGTTTACCCACCGTTTGCTATTTTTCTCAAGAGAAGCCACTAGTGAAACCTATGGCCCCGGGTCTCTTCTTTAATATATTTGCCTTTGCGATCTATTTTCCTTTGCTTTTTATTTTCAGATTTATTAAACCAAAAGTACAAAAATACCTCCCTGCACTTTATTTTATTTGGCGATCGATCTATCAATATTTACAACTCTCTCACGCCTGTTTGCCAATTTCTGGCACTGTTACACGAAAGCGATTGACAACCCCTTTAACACGTCGGGTTGCGAGTATTTGTTATTCATGTGCAGGTGCTGTTTACGTAGTGTTGTTTGGTTCTCCTACTGGGTCGATAACATTGATTTCATCACTCAGGGAAATACCTACAGTCGCTGTGCTGCATCATCCCTTCCTCTTTGGGGAAATACCGATGTAGTCCTAGCCGATCAAAAGGAATTTCTGCCGCCGTTACGGGGGAGACATCATCAACATCTACTAGGTTATTAATCCAAAATCTCATCTCCTCACATTTTACATTATTTTCCATTTGACTCTCGTTTTCCTCACCCCCACTTCACAAAAATTTGTCATTTTATTCGCCCTCTTTTTTGTTCGCCATTTCCTTCTCGGATCTTTTTTTGAGTGCAATCTTGTTGGGTAGTCACCATGACTCAAGAGAACACCCAGTTATGTGATTTCTCAAATACCAACAACAATGATTTTATTGGTACTCCGATTTCTCCCACCACTAGTGCGGAATCTTGTGATATTAATACCTCTTTGCTGAATCTTGTTCTGAAAGATCAATTTTCCGGTACTCCTAATGAGGATGCCACGTCCCATCTTAATACCTTCGTGGAATTATCGATTAGCAAAAGAAAAAAGATGTGGACAATGATGTTGTGAAGATGAAATTATTTCCGTTTTCTTTGCGTGATTATGCAAAAAATTGGTTTTCTTCTTTGCCTCGCAATAGTATCAATTCTTTTAATAAGTGGAAAGATGCTTTTATCACAAAGTATTTTCCGCCTGAAAAAATTATTTCCCTTAGAACCCAGATCATGAATTTCAAGAAACTTGAACATGAGCATGTTTCACAATCTTGGGAAAGGATGAAAATGATGCTAAGGAATTGCCCAACTCATGGGTTAAATCTTTGGATGATCGTACAATTTTTTATGCGGGGTTGAATGTTCTTTCTCATAATCTTTTAGATTCTGCCACGGGTGGTACTTTATGGAAATTACTTTGGGTGAAGCCACCAAATTGCTTGATAATATGATGGCAAATTATTCACAATGGCATACCGAAAGAGCTCCTACTAGTAAAAAAGTTAATTCCGTTGAAAAATTTCTTCTTTGAGTGAAAAGGTGGATGCTCTTATGAAATTGGTTGCTAGTAAAAGTGCTCCTATTGATTTCAATGATATGCCTTTTTCTACTTTTATTGAGCGAAATAGTGATGCCGTAGATGTGAATTTTATCTCGCGAAACAATTTCAATAACAATGCTTATAGAGGTAATTTTAATCCTAGGCCTTTTCCTAGTAATTCATCTAATAATTATGGTAATTACTATGGAAATCCTTCTTATAATAATAATAGGAACACCTCTGATCTTGAGAATAATATTAAAAATTTATCAACACACAAAAAGTTTTCAACACTACAATGGAAGAAAAGTTGAATAAGTTGATGATTTGTGTAGAAGTGTTGATAGAATTTCTCATGATGTAGAAAATCTCAAGATGAAAATTTGTGTGCCCAAGGTTGAGGAATCAATTAAATCTCTTTATGTTTCTATGGATGAAACTAAGAAAAGAACCGCTATGGTTAGAGCTAAAAGAGATTTTTTAGAAAAAACATATTCTACTGATTGCTTTCATAAAAATGATGAAGATCTTAAAATGATTGGTGTTTGTTCTATTGATTCCTTCTTTAGTAAAATTAAGATTGGTGAAAAAGGGACTGGAGAAGAGTCAACTTTTGCTAGAAGGTGTCCCGATAATTCGGAGGGTGAAAATCTTGTTGAGAAAATTGATAAATGTGGGTTTGAAGAGGTCAAAACTTTAACTAGTAATGTGCCCACTCTTTTGGATTACAAAAACTTTAATTATGATAGTTTCTCTTTGATTGATTGTATTTCTTTGTTGCAATCCATGATAAATTCACCCCATGCTTATGAACAAAATAAAGCTTTTACTAAACATATTGTTGATGCTATGATGAAAGCTTTAGAAGAAAAGTTGGAATTTGAAGTTTGAATTCCTAGAAAATTAAATGATGGATGGGAACCTACTATCAAAGTCAAGATTAAAAATTATGAGTGTTTTGTTTGTGTGACTTGGGTGCTAGTGTTTCTACAATTCTGAAATCTTTATGTGATGTGCTTGGTCTTACCGATATTGAAGAATGTTCTTTAAATTTGCACTTGGCGGATTCTACTATTAAAAACCCTATGGGAAGAATTAATGTTGTTCTTATTCTTGCAAATAGGAATTATGTGCCCATAGATTTTATTGTTCTTGATGTTGACTGCAATCCGTCTTGTCCAATTATTCTTGGTAGACCATTTCTACGCACTATCGGTGCCGTGATTGATATGAAAGAAGGCAATATTAAGTTCCAATTTCCACTAAGGAAGGAAATGGATACTTCCCTAGAACAAGAATTAGGCCACCATATGAATCAATCATGAGGTCATCTTATGGATCTCGAAACAAAGATGACAAAACTTAGATCCTTGCTTTATGCCTAGCTAGGGGCGTAAAACGATAGCGCTTGTTGCGAGGCAACCCAATGAATAAAATTTATTTTTGCTTTTTGATTTATGTTCTTGACTGTTTGAAAAATTATGCTACTATTATGCTTGTTTTTTGTGTGTTTTATTTAGTGTTTGTGCCAAGTGAAGCCTTTAGGATCTTCTTGGGTGATAGTTGTTTGATCTTGCTGAAAAACAGAAACTTTCATGCTCACGAAAACAATTTTCATTTTTAACCAGAGCGTGATAAAATACAAATTCTTTTTTCAGAAGATTAATATACATATTTCTCAGGTTTTCCTAATTTTTAAGATTTTTGGAGTAACCGGATTATTTGAAATGTCCAGATTACTACAGTTTGATATGTTTTTGACAGATTCTGTTTTCTTTGCGTTGTGTGCTTGTTTTGATGATTCTATAGTTTTATTTGAAGAGTTTTTGCCATAGAAAAGTTGGAATATAGTATATATAATGCAAGAGTAAAATATGAATGGGTTGCAACATTACTTATAGTAGTGATTTTCTTTCTTATACTAACGGATCTCACGAAGGTTTTGTTTAGTTTTGTGTGATTGAAGTTTTCGAGTGTTGGGTGATGTTACGATGGATGAAGGAATAAGGAGTAAGAAGAGCCTAAGCTTGGGGATACCCATGGCATCCCAAGCTATTATCCAAAGAGAAGGAAGCAACTAAGCTTGGGGATGCCCTGAGTGGCATCCCCCCTTTCTTCTAACGACCATCGGTATTTTACTCGAAGCTATATTTTTACTCGTCACATACTATGAGTTTGGCTTGGAGAGTCTTGTGTGATATGATTCTTTGCTTGATTCGATTTTTGTTTTAAGTCTTGATTCCTTGCTGGACACACCTATTTGAGAGAGCCAAAATTACGCCATGACTTGTTAGAATTGCTCTCTATGCTTCACTTAATTTTTTATGGGCTATGGAATTGCTCTAGTGCTTCACCTATATCTTTTTGAGCACGGTGTTCTTTAGTATTTTTGAAGAAATGCTCTCTTGCTTCACTTAAATTAATTTTAGAGAAAGAAAAAATTATGCTCATGATCGTCACTTATATTTGTTTGAGCTTATCAAAAGGAACACATGAAAATTAGTTCCTATACAAGAAGGATATAATGAAAACTTTCATGAAGATCATCAGACAAAATAAACTTGATTCCTTGTAATAGTTTTGAGATATGATGATGTGATATGTGAGTCATGTTGATTAGGAGTTATGCTTTAATAAGAATATTGGTGTTAAGGTTTGTGATTCCCTATGCAAGCACGGAAGTCAATAGTTATGCAATGAAATAACATCGTACTTGTGGTGCATTATTCGGTGTTAATTGTGCTTAATGCTCACTTATGAGATTATTTGTTTCTTGGTTGGTTGCTTCTTAATCTTTTGCTAGCCTTCATTTTGCACTAAGTATGATCACTACTTGTGCATCCAAAATCCTCTAAACCAGTTTTGCCACATGAGTCCACTATACCTACCTATATGCGGTATTATTTTTCGTATGTGGCATCTCCTATTTTCAAAATAAAATTCTCTTTTGTGTGCTCGTACCGCTCGCGAGGCGGTGAGGGGTGGCCAATATTTTCCATGCTAGATGTGTTATTCTCACGGTGAGTGTTTATTCACTTGTCATTACACGAGAGTAAGGCAAAGGTATTAGGGATGCCCAGTCCCGAAATGGAAAATGAATTTACTTCATGTTGCCAAAAAATAAATTCCTTGGAAAGTGTTCGTATGGAAGACACCCGTGGATATGGTTAGCCATGGAAAGTGAAAGTATGGTGGAAAAAGGAATAAACTTTATTTTCTATTTGGGAATTGCCTATGATATATCTAGCATGGAAAGTGTTGGGAGCTCTAAGTCGTTTTTGTTGGTGGGAAAAGTATGCTTCTCAAAATGTTTTTATCTCTCAATTTTCGCTTTGAGATCTGGCACCTTTTACTTTATACAATTTTTATTTTTAATTTGAGTCTCTATCTTCTCTTACAAAGCACCAACTAGGAGGCACTATGATCGTACTTGAGCATTGGGTGTAGCTAATATGCGACTGTGTTTCATGAATGGATAAATGATTGAGCACAATGTGCTAGGGATAACTTATTTTAGCGTTGATATTTTGAAAGACATGGTTGCTTGTTGATATGCTTGAGTATTTAAGTCTCATGTCAAAACTAGACTATTGCTTTGAACCATATAAAAGTCCAAATGTCCATGCTATAAAGAAAAGAATATGTGATGACATGTTAGGTAGAATTCCACATCAAAAATTATGTTTTTATCATTTACCTACTCGAGGACGAGCATGAATTAAGCTTGGGGATGCTGATACGTCTCCAACGTATCTATAATTTTTTATTGTTCAATGTTATTATATTATCATTCTTGGATGTTTTATAATAATTTTTATCATTTTTGGTACTAACCTATTGACATAGTGCCAAGTGCCAGATGCTATTTTCTGCATGTTTTTTACAACGCAGGAAATCAATACCAAACGGAGTCCAAACGCAGCAAAACTTTTTGTGGATTTTTTTGGACCAAAAGACATCCAGTGGGTTGGAGAAGCGCCTGGCGGTGCTCCGAGGGGAGCACAACCCACCAGGGCGCTCTTGGAGGCCCAAGCGCGCCCTGTTGGGTTGTGCCCACCTCGGGTGCCCCCTGAACCGACTCTTTCCTCTATAAATACCGCAATATTCTAGAAACCCTAGGGGAGACGAAAATCAATTCCAGCCGCCGCAGAGTCTAGAACCACGAGATTCAATCTAGACACCATCACAGAGGGGTTCACCACTTCCATTGGTGTCTCTCCGATGATGTGTGAGTAGTTCTTTGTAGACCTTCGGGTCCGTAGTTAGTAGCTAGATGGCTTCCTCTCTCTCGTTTGATTCTCAATACAATGGTCTCTTGGAGATCCATATGATGTACCTCTTTTTGCGGTGTGTTTGTTGGGATCGGATGAACTTTGAGTTTATGATCAGATCTATCTTTTTATCCATGAAAGTTATTCGAGTCTTCTTTGATCTCTTATATGCATGATTACTTATAGCCTCGTATTTCTTATCTGACATTTGGGTTTTGTTTGGCCAACTTGATCTATTTATCTTGCAATGGGAAGAGGTGCTTTGTGATGGGTTCGATCTTACGATGCTTGATCCCAGTGACAGAAGGGGGACCGACACGTATGTATCGTTGTCATTAAGGATAACAAGATGGGGTCTATTTCTACATAAATAGATCTTGTCTACATCATGCCATCATTCTGATTGCATTACTGCGTTTCTCCATGAACTTAATACACTAGATGCATGCTGGATAGCGGTCGATGTGTGGAGTAATAGTAGTAGATGCAGGCAGGAGTCGGTCTACTAATCTTGGACGTGATTCCTATATAATGATCATTGCCTGGATATCGTCATGATTATTTCAAGTTCTATCAATTGCCCAGCAGTAATTTGTTTACCCACAGTTTGCTATTTTTCTCGAGAGAAGCCACTAGTGAAACCTACGGCCCTCGGGTCTCTTCTTTAATATATTTGCCTTTGCGATCTATTTTCTTTTGCTTTTATTTTCAGATCTATTAAACCGAAAATACAAAAATACCTTGTTGTACTTTATTTTATTTGGCATTTGATCTATCAATATTTACAACTCTCTCATGTTTGTTTGCCAATATGTTGCGTCGTTACCCGAAAGGGATTGACAACCCCTTTAACACGTCGGGTTGTGAGTATTTGTTATTTGTGTGCAGGTGTTGTTTATGTAGTGTTGCATGGTTCTCCTACTGGTTCGATAACCTTGGTCTCATCACTGAGGGAAATACCTACAGTCGCTGTGCTGCATCATCCCTTCTTCTTTGGGGAAATACCGACGCATTCCTAGCCGACATCAAGTCTATCTTCCGCTGCATATCAATAGGTTCATTTCATCTATTTGTCTTCAAAGACCTTGTGTTTTGAAGACTTCCATAAAAATCGCCTATTCACCCCCTCTAGTCGATAACTAGCACTTTCAATTGGTATCAGAGTGAGGCGCTCCCTTGTTCTGTGTGATTCGGTTTAACCACCTGGAGGTTTAGCTATGTCGACTGCAGGGATAATCAAGGTTGTCACTGCATGCCCAGTCTTTGATGGCACTGATTACCCCTACTGGAAGAATAAGATACGCATGGATCTTGAAGCTATTGACGCTGACCTCTGGTATGTCTTCAAGACAGGCATTCCCAGGGTCAGTGAAGGTGTCACCGCTGCTAATGTCAAGAGGTTTGCTCAACTAGACTCAACCGCCAAGAACATCATCTATGGTCATCTGACCAAAGGACAGTATGGCCGTGTGAGTGCACTGGAAACTTCAAAGCTAGTCTGGGACTGGTTAATTGTCCAAGTTCAACGAAGGCGTCTCAACTCAGAGAGACTCAAGAATTGATGTTCTTCGCGATCTCTTCAACCGCTTCAAGAGAAATTACAATGAGAATGTCCATCTCACATTTGATCGCCTCACTGATATCACAAATGAGCTTCGCACTCTTGGCGCCACTAAGATAACCAAGCACGAAATCGTGAAGAAGCTTCTAAGATCACTTGACAACTCATTTGACACCCTAGCCCTGATGATACAAGAACATCCTGACTTCAAAGATCTCGATTCGTCTGACATACTTGAGAGACTCAACACACATGAGTTCCAGCTATTTGAAAAGAGAGACATCTATGGCCCCAACAATGGCCGAACCTGTGCTTTGAAGGTAAAGGTTGTTTCCTCATCTGAAGTAGAATCTGATTGCAGTTCTGAGGATCCTGAAGACATTTGAAAGGAGCTAGCTATGCTCGTGAAGAAGTTCCATAAGTTCTCCAAAAAGAATCGCTTCAGAAAGTCTTCAAAATCCAACTCAAGAAATGAAGAGGCTTCCTCTCGTGACCACAAGAAGAGAACTAGCCACAAATGCAAGAAGTCAGGACACTACATCTCCGAGTGTCCTCAATGGGACAAGGAATCTAAGAAGAAGAAGAAGAGCAAGGAATGTGATTCTGATGACAAGAAGAAGAAGAAATCCTCAAAGTCATCTTCAAAGTCTTCATCAAAGTCTTCATCTCACAAGAAGAGCTCATCCAGCAAGGCTCGTGCATTCGTTGGCAAGGAAATGGATTCAAAGAAGGAGTCTGCTTCCGAGGAGGCGGAGGTGGAGTCTGATTTAGGCATGGCAAGCCTGGCTCTAGCTTCGGCATTCGTCGCCAAGTCCATCTTCAACACTGAAGACAATGGTCATGTCGCCGACACTAAAGCCGATGATGAGGACGACTCTGCTCCGACCTACTACTTCATGGCACGAGGTGCCAAGGTAAACTGACGTGATGCTTACTTTCAAACATCCAGTGAAGATGACTCTGAATGTGAATCCAAACCTAGATAGAAGACTCTGGCTAAAATTGCAACTTAACAACAAACTGCTATGGAACATATTCAAAAGTTGCTAGAAAAAAGCGATGACCTGTTGGACGCAGAAATGAATTGAACTCAGTCCTTAATTGAAGACAATAAAAATCTTCATGTTAAGTACGAGGAACTTGAAAGTCATCATGAAACACTCTTAGATACTCATGAGAAGCTTTCCTATGATTATCTTCAAAGGAAGCAAGATCTAGAGAATCTAAGAGCATCTCATGAAGATCTTCAAAAAGAGAACGATTCACTTCGCGCTCAACAGATCAGTTCCGCTCAGGAAGACTTTGAGCCACCATGTCTGAAATGTCTTAAGCGTGATAATGTTGTCTCTATTGTTGAATGTTCTACTGCTACTAATGTTGCAATATCTTCAACTGCTGATGTGGTGACTAACCCCTCTTTTGAGGATACCACTACTATTGCTGATGAAAATGATAGGTTGAAGACATTGCTTGAAACAGGCATGTACAAAAGCCTCCAAGGGCATCAGACACTATGTGATGTCCTCAAGAAACATATTCTGAACTGAAACCCTAGGAAAGAGGGTGTTGGGTTTGAGAGGAAAATGAATGTTGATGGTTCATACTGGAAGCCTGAACAGTACCCCAAAACCACATGTGTTGCTGCAAAGGGCCCTTCAGTGGATCCATCTACCTTATCTGGCTTCACTTGTGCTAATCCCATTATTATTGATGAATCATTTGACGCCAATTATAAGTTGTTTAATAATTAGAATGGTGAAGTGTTTGCCAGGTTTATTGGTATTAACTGCAGGAATGGGCCACCTTTGAAGAAGATCTGGGTTCCCAAAAGTTTTCTTGAGAAGCTTCCCATGAATGTCATCATGACACCACCTGGGAAGAAGAAAAACCTCAGACCAAAGGCTTCATAAGTTCATATGCCCCAAAGGCTTCATAGAGACAGAGGACCTCACAAGGTCAAATAACGCCAATGTTTTGCAGGGAAACCATAATCAGACTTATGAATATGAGCATGTTTCTTCAAATCGCTATGTTCATAAAACAAAGAAATTTTCTGCATATTCTTATGAGTATTATTCACCTCCCGCAAGGCTATTTGCTAGGGCTCCGAAGCAAAAGTTCTCAGATGCTGCACTTAGACTCATTACTTCTAAGCCACCCCTGAAGATGTGGGTGGTTAAGAAGAATTAACTTCCTTTTGCAGGGAAAGGTCTCCAGCCAGAAATCAAAGGCTTCAGGCGCAAATGCTGGGGACCTAAAACATCTTGTGGGACGCAAGATAAAGTGCCAAAATGGTCTTACTATGTATTTCGTCCTAGGGTTTCTTGACAAACATCCTATCTACCCTAACAAGCATCTGAACTTTGATAGTATGCTTGTTCGTCAAATGTTTAGGCTTCACACTTCTCTTTGTGAATCCTATCCCCCTAACTGCACTCTAGGGTACGGCTTCGAAGGCTACTGAGTGGATTATGGACAGTGGATGCACTAACCACATGACTGGTGATCAAAGTCTTCTTATGGATTCAACCCTGCGTCTGTGTGACATGAGTCACATCACATTTGCTGACACTGGTAAAAGTAAGGTGTTGGGCCTAGGTAGAGTTGCAATCTCACAGGATCAGCACATGGATAAAGTGATGCTTACTGAATCCCTTGGTTTCAACTTAATGTCTATCTCAATGCTTTGTGATCTGAACATGATTGTGTTATTTGGAAAATATCGTTGCCTTGTGCTTATGGAATCTGGCAAATCTCTAGACGATCTGTATATGGTAGATTTCTCCATAGGACCACAGCTTGCCGTATGTCTTCTAGCAAAAGCTTCAGAGTGCTGGCTCTGGCATCAGAGGCTAGGACATGCGGGCATGAGAACTTGCACACTCTCGTAAAGAAGAAGCACATCATTGGTATCGAGGGCGTCAAGTTCAAGAAGGATCATCTATGTGCTGCTTGTGAAGCCGGGAAGATGACAAGGGCCAAGCATCCCTTGAAGGCAATCATGACTACGACACGACCCTTCGAGCTGCTTCACATGGACTTATTTGTCCCTACTCATTACTCTACCCTTACTACCACTGGATGTCTCTATGGCTTCGTTATTGTTGATAATTACTCAAGATACACATGGGTGCACATAATTCTCTACAAGACTGAAGTGCAGGATGTCTTCAAACAGTTTGCCAATCATGCCATGACCAACTATGGCATCAAGATCAAGCAAATCAGAAGTGACAACAATGTAGAATTCAACAACACAGGCCTCAACACTTATCTTGATGCATTGGGCATCACACATGAGTAATCCGCTCCATACACACCTCAACAGAATGCCATCATGGAGCGCAAGAACAGAACCCTCATTGAGATGGCACGTACGATGCTTGATGAGTACAAGACTCCAAGGAAGTTCTGGCCTAAAGCCATTGATAATGCTTGCCACATCATCAAACGTGTTTATCTTCACAAGTTCCTCAAGAAGACATCCTATGAGCTCCTGACTGGTAAGAAGCCAAATGTCAGCTATTTCAGAGTCGTTGGTGCTAGGTGCTGGATCAAGGATCCACATCACACTTCAAAATTTGCACCTAAAGCACATGAAGGTTTTATGCTTGGCTACGAAAAGGATTCACTCTCCTATAGAGTCTTCAACCTCTTTTACTATGAAGTGGTCGAAACTGTGGATGTGTGGTTCGATGGGACTAATGGCTTGCAAAGAGAGCACCTACCAAATGTGCTAGATGAAGCTTCACCAAGTGAATCTATCAAGCTAATGGGTACTAGAGAAACCATACCTACCGAGGAACATGCTGAAGAAGAAATCATCATTTTTGCATCTAACCAGCATGAAGACAACGCTCAGCCTGAAGCCAATGCTCAAGATGAAGACAATGACCAGCAAGGGAAAAATCTTCGTCTAGTACATCCTCGGTTTGTAAATGAAGTCCAGATTGAGAAGATAATTGATAGTATCAATGCACCTGGTCCACTCACTCGTTCAAGAGCAACACAACTAGCAAAATTCTGTGGGCACTTTGCATTTGTGTCCATATCCAAACCCAAGAAAATTGATGAAGCCTTCATGGAACCTAAATGGATTCAAGCTATGAAAGAAGAGCTTCACCAGTTTGAGCTAAACAATGTATGGGTGCTAGTGAAGCGTCCTGATCCTTGTAAGCACAATATCAGTGGCACAAAATGGATCTATTGTAACAAACAAGATGAGCATGGTCAAGTTGTCAGGAACAAGGCTCAGCTCGTTGCTCAAGGTTACACACAAGTGGAAGGGATTGACTTCGATGAAACCTTTACTCCTGTAGCTAGGCTTGAAGCCATTCGTATATTGTTAGCCTATGCCAACCACAAAAACATTCTTTTGTACAAAATGGATGTAAAGAGTGCCTTCCTCAATGGCAAAATTTAAGAAGAAGTGTATGTTGCACAACCACCTGGTTTTGAAGACCCAAAGTGTCCTGACATGGTGTACAAGCTCAACACGGCACTGTATGGCCTCAAACAAGCACCTCGCGCTTGGTATGACACACTCAAAGACTTCCTGAAGAGCAAAGGCTTCAAACCTGGTTCTCTAGATCCCACTCTCTTCACGAAGACATATGATGGTGAACTGTTTGTATGCCAAATCTATGTGGATGACATTATCTTCGGCTGCACCGACAAGAGATACAGTGATGAGTTTGGGCATATGATGCAAGAGCAATATGAAATGTCCATGATGGGTGAGCTGAAGTTCTTCCTTGGCCTTCAAATCCGTCAACAGAGAAATGGAATCTTCATATAACAAGAGAAGTACTTCAAAGATTGCGTAAAGAAGTTTGGAATGGAAGACTGCAAAGGGTACACGACGCAAATGCCAACCAAAGGCCAATTGGGCCCCGACGACAATGGTAAAGAGTTCGATCAAAAGGTATACTGCTCCATGATTGGTTCTTTACTGTACTTATGTGCATCTAGGCATAATATAATGCTTAGCATTTGCATGTGTGCCAGATTCCAAGCGACACCAAAGGAATCACATCACCTAGCAGTGAAACAAATTCTTCGATATTTGGCTCACACCCCAACACTAGGATTATGGTATCCAAAGGGCTTAGAGTTTGATCTAGTTGGATTCTCATATGCTGATTATGCTGGTGACAAGGTTGATTGCTAGTACACATCAGGCACATGTCACTTTCTTGGACGATCTCTTGTCTGTTGGTCTTCCAAGAAGTAGAACTGTGTATCACTCTCCACTGCTAATATGAATATATTGCTGCTAGATCTTGCTCTGCTCAACTTCTCTGGATGAAGCAAACTCTCAAGGACAATGGCATGAACATGAAGCATGTGCCACTCTACTATGACAATGAGAGCGCCATCAATATTGCTCACAATCCAATTCAACACTCGAAGACAAAGAACATTCAAATCTGTCATCATTTTCTCAGGGATCATGTGTTGAAGGAAGACATTGATATCATAAACGTCAACTCTGAAGAGCAACTGGCAGATATCTTCACAAAGCCCTTGGATGACAAAAGGTTTTGCAAGTTGCAGTGTGAATTAAATATCCTAGAATCCTCAAATGTCCTGTGAATGGAAACACATCCTAAATGCTTATGCATGTTGATGACTTGGATGTGCAACACACGAAGTAACGTATATCTTCAGTTCATGAAGACTTACCCTCTGAGTGTGAATACATTAATGTGGAATTTGACTTCGGAGTGCCACGATAATTGTGCGTCGTGTGTGGGTCTAATACTTCCTATATGGTGGGTAACGCCACCACCAATCTTTCTTGGAGATTTTCATTTGGTTTCATGATTGCATTATCTTCATATTTGGTTTGTCTTCAACATTGATTTGACTTCAAAGTTTATCTTCGCAATGTTGATTTGGTCTTTTCTGATATATCCATACATATGTGTTCTGTCCTCAACAACATTCACTTATAGCTATGTCTTCAAACTGACCATTTTCTGAACTAAGTGAATGTGATCGGACCCTAGCCCCTTCTGTGCTTCTTCCTCAAATTCTTTCTGTCTAATCATATGCATTCTATTGACACGTATCGAATGTCTTCAATGTGTCCTTGTCAGCAGAAGATACAGAGGCACACATTTAAAACTGTCTTTGATGCCTTATCTCTTTTGCCTGAAAACCAGAGAAGCTTGAACGACCACCCAACAAACCAGGCGCGCGTGGGAACATCGCTCAACTCTCAATAAGTTGCATGCACGCCATGTGTCCACAGACATGAACTGCCAAGGGCACCTGCGTAATTGTGCTATGCAACCCTTCACCTTAGGAATACTCACCTGCGCCGTCATTATCTCCTCTCCCACCTCGCCATCTCGCTCAAACCCTAGCGCCACCGCTAGCTCCATTCGACGTTGGAGACCAAGCGCTTAGCTACCGCGTCCTCTTTAACATCGTCTTCACGCCACCCGTGGACCTTGTTTTCTCCACCGCCGCCATAGCTGTCTTCCGCCGCCAAGTTAGGGCGCGGGAGATTGGACTACTCGACATCCGTTCCACCTCGTCTAGCAGTTCTTCGTGCAGTAAATAAACTCTCTTTTTACCGCTTTTTTGATCTGTTGAATCCGTCCACTTCACCCAAAAGGGGTTTCTAAACTTCCAAATCTGGATCTTTCTATTTCTGCATCTCATAACTTGCAAGTATATTCACTTATGCCTCACAACTAGTTAGATTCCTCACTTGTACTTATTCATCGATTCATACAAATCTGGAACCAACTCACTTCAAATAAGTGAATGTCTTCGCACTATGAGGTCAATGTCTTCAAACTGATTTACTTAAAAATCTTCTGAGAATGCATATGACCTCTTCCCCTTCCCTCGCATCTCTAATGCTGTCACAGGTACATGTCCATGGGAGAATCCCTTGGTTCTCATAGTCTGCATTCATTTGCATAATACTTATAGCATCACATTGAATCTCATGAAGCTAGTTCTTGTTTGACCAGTCGTCAGAAGCCATTCACTGTATTGAAGCCTTTCAGTCTAAATATAATGGCAACTGACAAATCTGCAAGGAAAGGTGGCAGGCAATGCTGTGGCAATACTGCTCTGGATCTGCCCCCGACCTATATGAACTTTACAAGTTTGATCCAGAAGAGACGTACAATCAGCGCAAGTCCATAATCCAATGGATCAGACGATATTGGGATGAGGAATGGTTCAAATATCACTTCGTAACTCCTGAGTATGCGGAGAAAAATGCTATCAAACGCCCGTGGGGTGACATTCTTTACAGGAAATGCAACCTCAGACGAAGCCTGAAGCCATTGCTCAAGGCTTCTATCCTTGCTTGGTCCGAGGACCCCAGCCTAACAATGCCGACCCATCATCTCTTCGATGGTGTCGTGATGATGATCTGTTCAAGCGGATCTATTAGTTTGCAAAGGAGTCTGCTACCAAGAACAAAAAGGCATTCAGACTCAATTTCAACCTAGGTCCATTTGCTCCAAGGCCCGATGGCACTCGTGAAGCCAATCCAAAGGTCATTGGCCCCTTCAATGGCTTCGATGGGCTTCTCTCCCATGTTGCAACTCAAAGGGCCATAGTTGATCAATCAGCTGATGATGCGAACTCTGAGGATGCTCCTGAGCCCCCGAAGCAGAAGAAGAAGAAGACAAAAGCTTCCAAGCCCTTTGTTGCTCCAAAAGCTTCTACTGTGAAGCCATTGAAGTATGCACCTCCTGAATCTAGTGTGCAGTCTAAAGCTCTATCTCACGTCTCCAAGAAGACCAAGAAATTTTCTGGGCATGACCTTACTCCTGTCGCAATTCTGCGCAATGAAGAAAATGCTATTGATCTGTCGAGCAATGAAGAACTTGCAGACGATGCTCTGGAGATGTAGATCAAGAGCATGCAAGAGGCTGAGATCTTCCAATATCTGCCTTTGTTTGATGCTGATATACTCAATAACTTCATTGATGAATGGTTTGAAGACCAAAGCAACATCATTGATGATCTGCAGCTGCCGTGGACATCAGCGTCACATAGAGCAATAGCCAATGAGCTTGCTATTGCTTAGAAAATAGTTGAGCTGAAGAACAAGATAGACTATAAGAAGGCCCAGTTCAATAAGCACATTGCCAAGCTCAGTGTTGCTGATGTGTAAAACTTCAAGCAAATGATGATTGACCTCGAGGCCCAGTTCAACAAGAAGTGTGAAGAAGCCAAAGGCTCCCTTGAGCGCATGAAGTATTATGCGCAAAAGTGGGTGCAAGCACACAATGAGGCTGAAAAGAGAAAGACACTTGGGCATCCTAGCATCGACCCCAGGATGACTGCCAAGAAAAAGAAAAAGTCTGTTGAAGCTGAACTACAAGCTCAAACACAAGACCGACCCAGCATCGTCTTCCCTGCCAGCATAACTAGCTTGAGGCCAAAGGTCCCTTCAGCTGCTTCAGAGCAAAAGAAAACACGCCAAGCTGAGGCTGAAGCCTGGAAGAGGAAGCTCCATGATGCCTCTGACGTTGCTCCCTCCAAAAAGAAGCTAAAGACAAAGGCTTCAAAATCTTCATGAAAAGAGCGTGCTGCTGCCCAAGAGCCCCTGAATGTTGAACCCATCTCAGTTGCACTTCCTGCCTCCACCAACTGTGAGCGCCTTCTTGTTGTCCATGAGCCTGCTCCCACAGAGGCTCCAAAAACAGAAGAGATTCCAGCTGCTGACTCCAACGTAGCTGAAGTGTAATGCCCTGAGACCGTTGCGCCAGGCGTCTTCCGGTTTCGCGTGTTGTTGCCATGTCATTTGCTTGCGTGTTGCATCTTGGTCAGGTCATCATGTGCATTGCATCATCATGTTTTCAAAATTTGCATCCGTCCAGGTTCCCCAGTTCTCTCCCATTTATCCATTCCGAGCCCAGACACATTTGCACGCGCCCGCAGCACCTCCGAGATAGTATTTTATAAGTGGCTGGAAAATGTTCTCGGAATGGGTTGAAAGTTGGTGTGCGGTCTTATTATAGTGTAGATAGACTGCCTGTCAAGTTTTGTCGCATTCGGAGTTCGTTTGATAGCCCAACCGTTAAACATATAGCCACAATATAACTGGTCTATTGTTGGACGTTTTCGGTCTCCGAAAACTATTGCCGGGCTTTCCCTCTATTTCCTCCCTAGACCATCTACACAGCCCACTACCAACCGCCAGGCCCCGAAACCCCTCTTTGCACAGTGCATCGACCCCTTGCGCGTGTCCGAAACTTACCCGAACCCGACCCGGACAGTCGTTACCGATGGGTCCAGATCAACACATATCATCCTCCAAATATATGTGGTTTCTTCATTGGACTCCCCTAACCAATTTTTTTCCCGACCGTCGGATAGCGATCGGATGGCTGCGAATCCCCCTTAGACATGAAAAACCTAAGCCTCCATGCTTTAAAAAGACGGCCTAGGCCTCCAGTTTTGGAAACCCTACCCCCCTTCCTAAAAATCCGCTCCTGCCCACTCCACCCCGCCACTTGTCGCCCCTATCTCCACGTCCAGTCGCGCGGCCCTGCGAAGCCCATCGCGAGCCCGCCTGGGCCCGGACCACGCCGCTGCCTATACGCCGTTGCTCCCCGCACCAAGTTTGCCTGCACCAACCTCCCCGAGCGCCTCCTCCTACTCGACCCCGCGGCCTCGCCGCCACCCTCCTCCGGCAACTTGATCCCGTCGGAGCACCGCCGGAACAGGCCGACCTCGCCTCCCTTCTCTTTCTCCCCGTTTGCTCTCTGTGTCCCTCACCCGCGGTCTCTCTCTTTTCCCCCATGGACAGGAGCTCACCGCCAGCCACGTTTGTTGCGCCACCACCCGATCTGCTTCATCTCCGTCGAGATCTGGGCAGCCCTGCGCCAGATCCGGCGACTCCTCCCGTTCTCGTCGCTCCGTCCTCCTACAGAGTTGCCCGCGCCGCCGCGGCTCTGCTTCCTATCGAGCAGAGGACGCGCGCTAGTCCCAGCTGCATTGACCGCGTCCTGCCTCTTCCAGCGAGGCCCAGCTGTGCACGCATTCGGCGCCAAGGCCCAGCGCACCAGCCGACCACTGCTCCATCGAACCGTCCCACGAGGCCTGGTGAGCATCCCCCGCCCCTGTGCACTTTTGGGCCGGCCAGATTCGGCCAGTAGACATTTTTTTCGTTTTGCGAATTTATCTATTTTCCTGTGCTTGCATAATTACAGAAAATGCCTTGTTTCAAATTGTTAATAACTAAATAGTCGTGCATCGGATTAAAGTGATACATATATATGTGTGTGTGTGTGTAATGCTTAGAATTTCATCTAGTTTCATGCCATGCAACTTTCAAGCAGGTTTAAGATGTTTAAAATGATATTTGCATATAATTTGCCTATTGCCATGTTAAACTGCTTTATTACATAACTAAATAACTGTAGCTCAATTTTAAATAATCTTTATATATAAATGGGGTAGAAAAATGCATAGTTTAACATGGTGGCATCACTTTGCATGTTTAACAACACTAAAATATGGTTTAGGGCAGAACAGTACCAAATCCATATTTTGCATATGAGGTTTTTTTGGAATTGTTGATCGTTGTTTCCGGCCTCATTTAAACTTGCCTAGATAGGTAGTTTTGTTGTGCTTCACCTCTTGATGGAGGTAATACCCTATGTCCTGCTTGATTGTTCTTGATAATATGAGTAGTAGAAGAGTTGATCTACCACGAGATCGAAGAGGCTAAACCCTAGAAGCTAGCCTATGGTACGATTGTGTGTTGTTGGTCCTACGGACTAAACCCTCCGGTTTATATAGACACCGGAGGGGGCTAGGGTTACACAGAGTTGGTTACAAGGAAGGAGATCTACATATCTGTACTGCCAAGCTTGCCTTCCACGCCAAGGAGAGTCCCATCTGGACACGGGACGAAGTCTTCAATCTTGTATCTTCATAGTCCAACAGTCCGGCCAAAGGATATAGTCCGGCTGTCCAGATACCCCCTAATACAGGACTCCGTCAGTAGCCCCCGAACCAGGCTTCAATGACGATGAGTCCGGCACGCAGATTGTCTTCGGCATTGCAAGGCGGGTTCTTCTTCAAACTCTGAGTACCTGTTAAATAGTGTCCGGCTTCTCGTAAATGTTGCGCTTCTTGGCTTCTGCGTCCAATAATGGCCATGTTCCACGTGTCAAGCGAATGTGAGGAGCCAGGGTGTTTTTACGTTTACCACCCCATCTATGTGAATGAACTATCTATTAAAGAGATGGGGATCCTCAGATCCAAACCACACCATCCTCCCTCAGCGAGCATTCATCGGAGCGCGCCCAAAAAAATCCATCCCAACATGGTCGGCCAGCGCAGCTCCTCCTCTCGCTCCCGCAGCCCCAAGCCCGGAGACTAGGAGAAGTGTTCCGTCCCGCACAACCAATTAGTGAAGCTACAGACCCAGGGATTCCTCCCTCCAGCGTATATGGTCCCGGTTCGAGCCGGGCTCGCCACCTATAATGGCGGGGAGCAAGCGGAGAGCTTTCCCAACCCCTCTAAGGGAGAGCGGGTATGCCTTGTCCCTTATTTGTTAAGGGGACTCGGATTTCCAATCCATCCATTTCTCCGAGGGCTCCTGGAGTTCTACGGCCTCCAGTTGCACAACCTCACCCCTGCCTCCATACTGCACATTGTTGGTTACGTAGCCCTTTGCGAGCTGTTTCTGGGTTGCGAAGCTCATTTCGCGCTGTGGAAGAAGCCGTTCTGGCTTGTGCCCTGTACACAGAGGGGATCAATATATCAAGTGGGCGGAGCCAAAGTATGGCGCATCGCCGGGACCGGATACCTATCCGGTACCCCGAAGAAGACGTCCAAGGACTAGCCTTCGGACTGGTTTTATATGGAGGATGTTCCTCTCCCGGATCCTATCCGGATTGGTCTTCCTGAGTTCGACAATGCCCCTTTGAAGAAACGCCTAAGCTGGCGCCCACGGAACCCACAGGAGGAAGATGATGGAGACGTATTTTATCTGATGGGCCGGATAAAGTTGCTGGCCAAATCAAGACTGACCATAACCGAGGTTATGGCAATATGCATTATGCGGGGGTTGCAGCCACTTCAATATCGAGGCCACCCCATGTGGCACTTCAACGGGGACGATGATGCCACTCACTGCGGGCGCAAGGGACCGGACTCAATTGCTGCTCTAGCAAAAATTCTATCTGATCTGTATAAGGGGGAATAAGAGGAGCTCCTCTACATCAAGCCACGGGATGGATTCTCCATGAACAACCCTCGAAGCTGGGTGAGCTTCCGCACTTTTTACTTCCATCCTACCCTTGGTTTCGTGACAAATATTTACCTTGCCGTTTCATCGCAGGAACTGCGTAAGGCGGTAGGGGAGATCAATAGCCCACCTCCACAACTGGAGGATCCTGAGCGGGCCCTTGACCCCGGCCTGAAAGAGGATCCGGACATATTCGTGGAGCTGATTGATAGGATTTTCTATTAGCTAAACTATGATGATGCCATGGTGGCCATTATAGCCGACTACCCTGGGCTACTTCCAGCCTCGCAGGTAAATGAGACCGGAGTCCCAACCTTTGAAAAGGATTTCCTTTTATGCACTTCACCTACCGTATACAAACGGTGTTTTATAAGGAAGGCCCTCGGGACGCCATGCCGAGCCCGCGACGACTCGCCAACAAGGGGTTTCAAAGCCGGACATGCTAAAAAGGAAGGCGGTCCGGATGGAGACGTCGGCTAAGAGGTATGATGCAACACCTCACTCCGTGGTTGTCGTCTTTAAAAACATAATAACACTCGTGTTTCCTAGAAGGAAGAACGCTCGCCGGACAATGTCCGGAGAGGTCGCCAATCACGCCTCTACCAGTCGGGCTCCAGGGCCGGACACAGAGGCAGAAGCTAACACAAGGTACACGTTGGATGCTCCTTCTACATTGGATGCCGATAATATATCCGCTACGAATTCCGAAGTGGAGAGCGCCATGAATCACAGGCGTCGCCGAGCCGTACTCCGTGATGCTTGTTTCTCCCAAGAGGCGTTTGATGCATTCAACTCGGGAGATGCGTACATCCGTGCTGCTCAAAATGGTCTAGCCAGAGCCACGAACTACTATGTAAAGGATGTACGGGTAAGAAAATTTGATGAGTATATATATCAGTAGCCCCTGAGACTTGAAACAGTTGGCACAACTGATTTAAGGATCATTTATTGTGCAGGTTCTTACAGAGAAGAATACTCGACTATCACTGGAGCTGGAGGAATGCAAGACCCAACTTTGGGCCGCCGTTGCCACAATGAAGGAACCAGAAAAGTCCCCAGCTGGTAACATTTGTTTCAAAGAATGGTAGGTACCATATAGTGTGCGGCATGGCTGCAGATCTAACAAGAGATATTGCAGATGACTCCAGAGAGAATCCGGAGGACCAACATGTCGTACGACAGCTAAAGGCTAGCGAACGCATGCTGACTAAGGTCATGCGGGAGAAAAACAATCTCCAAGACGCCAATACCAAGCTGAGTGTGGAACTGAAAGATGTTCGAGCCCAGCTTGCGGACTCCGTGAAGGAGAATAAGCGGCTTCGACACGGCATTTTCAGTAAGTGCTTGAACGAACCCTTAAAAGAGTGCGGCGGAGAAGCCGGCTAACAGAGTTATGTCTGCAGGTATGCTGACGGGTCGTCCTGCGGAGGAGATGCCCGGGTCTGCGGGTGATCTTCTACCCGAGCTCTCACAACTGCACGAACAAGTTCGGCAGGTGATGCAAGGTATTGCCCAGGCCTTGTGGCCACCCGTCTCCCTGCCAGCAGGCATTGGAGAGCTTGCGGAGAAACTCAAGGGATCACGGCGGCGCTTCCGATTATGGAAGATATCGGCCTGCCATCAAGGTGCCAGGGAAGCCTGGGCCATGGTGAAGACGCGGTATACCAAGGCTGACCCAAACCACATGGCCCAGGTTGGACCTATGGGGCCCGATGGGAAAGAGATCCCCGTTAGCTTAGTGTATGGGCAAGTAGAATTAGCCGCAAAGTATTCCCAACAGGATTGTAGGCTAGATAGCCTGTTGGATGGTATAGAAGAGGAATTTAGTCAGTCTACATGACTATGTAATTAAAGTGACATGTATAATGCCTTCTAGCCGGATTGTAAATCATTTGTCATGGCGGACTTTTTCGCTTCAACCTCGGGACCCGATAGCTGGAGTGTATCCGAATACCCGCTCAGTTATATAAGAACCGGGGTATGCGTGGAAACCAGGCGTAGGGGTCATTAGTGCTTGAACAGACAAGTACCCAACTAGTTATGTTATATTACATGGGTAGTAAGAAACATCTTCCAGGGAGAATAGTTCTGTTAAGGGTTCCTTTCCCTGGGTAAGCATGCCCTAAAGTGCATGTCCGGACTGCGAGAGGAGACGCAGGCAAAAACATCTAGGGCACATATGGAAAATAAATATAAATCATATTTTGTTCACCAACCGAATATTCCCTTAAGAACGCTAGCTTTCAGCTTCACCCAGTCTGAGGTACACATCCGGCTGACCCGGCAGTAACAATCGCAGAGGTGCTCCCCTTATGCCCTAGCCGAATTAACGGGAACGTAGGGCATAAATACAAGAGCCAGGCAACCCAGCTTGGCCAAAACTTAAGTCATATCGATGCATATAATGGCGAAGAAAAGGTACATGCAGAAGAATAACACATGTGCGGGGCACAAAGCCCAGATAAATAATTAAGCTTCTGTGCAAGAAGCCCCCAGGTATAATGAGCGCGGTTAGTGCGTCAATAGTGTGCAAGCAAGGCACAAGTTGGCCCTTGAAGGCCTTGAGAAGGAATAAAAGAAAGGAAGATAAAAAAGACAGATAATGTATATGCAAAAAATGGACAGAGGAAGGAGACGAACATAGATTCCGGCACTAGGCGTAGAATCTTCGGAGCCTGGCTGCGTTCCATGGGATCGGCTCAAGTCGATTATTCGATGCATCCCGCAGATGGTACACTCCATCGGTCAGAACTTGGTCAATAATGAAGGGACCTTCCCATTTGGGCTCGAGCTTGGTCTTTTTCTTCTCCGGCAGGCGGAGAACTAGCTCGCCAACATTATAAGTTTTGGCCCGTACTTCTCTGCTTTGGTATCTACGAGCCTGTTGCTGATAGAATGCGGAATGGGCTTTTGCCACGTCACGCTCCCCCTCTAGGGTGTCTAGACTATCCTGCCGATCAAGCTCGGCTTTTCTTTCTTCGTGCATGCGCACTCGAGGTGAGTCATGAATTATGTCGCAGGGCAGAACCGCCTCTGCGTCGTACACCATAAAGAAGGGTGTGTATCCGGTAGTACGATTCGGCGTGGTCCGCAGCCCCTAGAGTACGGAGTCAAGCTCCTCTACCCAGTGCGTGTTAGACTCCTTTAAGGACCGCATTAATCTGGGTTTGATGCCGCTCATGATAAGACCATTTGCTCGCTCAACTTGGCCGTTAGTATGTGGGTGATAGACAGAGCCATAATCGATCTTAATGCCCATGTTGCTGCACCAGAGTTTTACCTCGTCGACCGTGAAGTTCGTGCCATTGTCAGTGATGATGCTGTGGGGGACGCCATAACAGTGTACAACCCCGAATATGAAGTCTATCACTGGTTCGGATTCGGCCGTTTTAACAGGTTTGGCTTCTATCCATTTAGTGAATTTATCCACCCTGACCAGTAAGTATTTTTTCTTATGGGTTCCCCCTTTAAGGGGTCCAACCATGTCAAGCCCCCAGACCGCGAAGGGCCAGGTAATGGGGATTGTTTGGAGGGCAGTGGGTGGCATGTGACATTGGTTTGCAAAAAGCTGGCAACCGACGCAGCGTTGGACCAAGTCCTGTGCATCTACCCGGGCCGTCGGCCAATAAAAACCTGCACGGAAGGCCTTGCTTACAAGGGTGTGTGCTGCGGCGTGGTAGCCGCCGAGTCCGGCGTGAATTTCGGCCAAAAGCTTCCGCCCTTCCTCTTCGGAGATGAACCTTTGAAGGACTCCGGTAGTGCTTTTTTTATACAGCTCTCCCTCGTGGACCCTATAGGCTTTAGATCGCCGCACTATGCAGCGTGCCTCATTTTGGTCCTCAGGAAGTTCCTGCCTAGTTAGGTAGGCCAGGAATGGTTCTGTCCACGGGGCGATGATGGCCATTATTACGTGGGCTGAAGGTGTTATTTCGGTGGCAGAGCCTCCGATTATGTCAGAGTGTTCGGTATCGGGCATTTTGGCCGGGCCCGGACTATTGTTACCGGTGTCCCCTTCCCATACCACGGATGGCTTAAACAACCTCTCCAAAAAGATGTTGGGGGGGGGGACCGCATCGCGTTTTGCGCCGATGCGGGTGAGGATATCCGCCGCCTGATTGTTTTCCCGAGCCACATGGTGAAATTCGAGCCCCTCGAACCGAGGTGACATCTTTTGGACGGCGTTGCGATAGGCCTCCATCATCGGATCCTTGGCATCAAAGTCTCCATTTATTTGGGATATTGCGAGGTTCGAATCCCCACGCACCTCCAGGCGTTGAATGCCCATGGAAATTGTCATCCGAAGACCATGTAACAGGGCTTCGTATTCGGCTGCGTTGTTGGAGTCTGTATACAGTATCTGTAGTACGTATTGAACTGTATCTCCGGTTGGGGACGTCAGGACGACGCCAGCCCCCAGACCAGCCAGCATTTTGGAGCCGTCGAAGTGCATGATCCAATTGGAGTATGCGCCGTACTCTTTAGGGAGTTCGGCTTCCGTCCATTTGGCGACAAAGTCGGCCAATACTTGCAATTTAATGGCTCGCCGGGGTTTGTATGTTATGTCGAACGGGAGGAGCTCAATGGACCATTTGGCAATCCGGCCTGTGGCATCGCAGTTGTTTATAATATCATTAAGTGGCACTTCCGAGGCTACTGTAATTGAACACTCTTGAAAGTAGTGTCGTAGCTTCCGGGATGCCATGAATACCGCATAGGCTATCTTTTGATAATGTGGGTACCGTGATTTGCATGGAGTGAGGACAGTGGATCCATAATATACCGGCTTTTGAAGGGGGAATTTATGTCTGTCCGTTTCTCATTCGATGACGAGCATTGCGCTTACAACCTGATGAGTTGCCGCAATGTACAACAACATTGGTTCGCTGATGTTTGGCGCGGCCAGGATTGGGTTGGTTGCCAGTATGGCTTTTATTTCTTCCTATCCGGCTATGGCAGCGTCCGTCCACTCGAAGTGTTCGGTGCACCGAAGAAGGTGATAAAGGGGTAATGCCATTTCTCCTAAGCGGGAGATAAAGCGGCTTAGAACCGCCACACATCCGGTTAATTTCTGGATTTGTTTGAGGTCCGTTCGGTGGACTTGGAATTTAACTATTTCATCCGCTGGTTTAAAAGAGGTGGAATTGGATCTCTTGTCAAGTATCACATCGTCCCTGTCAACTGTGGAGCGTAGCGCAGTTAATTCCTCGGCCGAAAGGGCTTCGGATAATGCCTCGAGGGCCAATGCGGCTGTTTTGTTTTCGCCGCGGAGTGCTGTGTCCGGATCACTAGCGAGAGTGATGATTCCGTTGGGCCCGGGCATTTTGAGCTTCATGTACCCGTAATGGGGTATGACTTGGAAGATCGTGAACGCCTCCCGCCCTAAAAGGGTGTGGTATCCGCTACTGAACGGGACCACATGGAATGTAATTTCTTCCGACCTATAGTTCTCCGGCGTGCCGAATACCACATCAAGTGTGATTTTCCCTGCACAGCGTGCTTCCCGACTGGGGATGATTCCTCTGAAGGTTGTGCTGCTTCGCTCAATGCGGTTCCAGTCTATTTCCATTTTTTTGAAGAGTTTCCTCATAGATGAGGTTTAATCCACTGCCGCCGTCCATGAGTACTTTGTTGAGTCGAAAGCCGTCTAGAATTGGACTGAGGACCAGTGCAGCTGGTGCTCGGGCTGTTTGGAATTTAGGTTCATCACTAGCATTGAAGGTAATAGCCGTGTCACTCCATGGATTTAATGCTGCCACGTGGTAGATTTCGGCAAGGCTGCGGAGTGTTCGCCTGCGCCTATTATTTGATGCGAAGGTCTCAAAGACTGTTAATACCGTATTTTTATCCACGGGATGGCGCTCTGTGGCATCTGGGATGAGAAAATCCTCACCACTTTTGGCCACCTGCCGGAGTACCCAACATGCTCTAAGGCTGTGTGTTGGTATGGTATCCGCTGTACTATGAATTTTGCAGGGTCCTTTGAGCCATCCCTCCAATATGGTTCCACGCCCTGTAGAGGGTCTTTTCTTCTTTGTAATTAACTCGGGTGTCTTATGATAGTGCACCCTTTTACTTCGGACTGGGTGTATATTTGGAGCCGGATTATCCCAAAATTTCGCTTCGGTTTTCCAGGCGCTTTCCATCACACAGTACTTTCATACTATGGACGCCAAGTCGGCGAAGCGTGATATTCCACGGCGACTGATGGCGTTAAGGATTCCCTTGTCCGTGCAATTATTGCAGAAAAATGAGACTGCGTCTTCCTCGCGACAGTCCTTAACCTTGTTCATCACAAGGAGGAATCTGGCCCAATAATGATGTACTGTTTCCTGGGGCTCTTGCCTGATGTTGGAAAAATCATTTATGTTTGGGTGGGTGGGTGGATTTGAGTCCGAACCCTTACCCGATCTGAGACCCAGGGGCCGAGGAGTTTCCAATCTTGGAAGTTCGGATTCCGGGTTGTTACCCGATAAGTCTGGCCCGCTGCCTGACTCTAGGTTCAGGGCTTGGGTGATGTCCTCCCGTAAACGGGTATCCGGCTTGGAGAGCTCATGAATCCGGACATAGTTAGTCCTCAAGATAGAGGAAGAAACGCCGCATTGTTCCTCCACCACCGCAATATGATGGGTGACCGGTGGAGAGATAATCTCCCTTTGATTGGGTTTAAGCCCAATCCGATCATAGTCCGTAGCGACTCCCAAGGCGGCGATGCGATCCAAGAGCTCGTTTAGGGAAGAGAGCTCCATTGGATCCATCTTCTCAGTAAATTCCGAGCCGACATGGAGGGTGTTTTTGATGACCCGAGAAGTCATCATCGGTGCAGCAGCCGAACGGCGGTCATGATGAAACTGCCTAGCTGGAGAGTTGGGCCGATAGCCAGGGCTCCCCCGGTGGTAATGTTGTTTTTAACAATGAGACGAGGCATCCTTCCTTACGGTGACGGCACTGTGGAGCTCTTAATGAAATCACCAATGTCGGTGTCAAAACCGGCGGATCTCGGGTAGGGGGTCCCGAACTGTGCATCTAGGCGGATGGTAACAGGAGACATGGGACACGATGTTTTACCCAGATTCGGGCCCTCTTGATGGAGGTAATACCCTATGTCTTGCTTGATTCTTCTTGATAATATGAGTAGTACAAGAGTTGATCTACCACGAGATCGAAGAGGCTAAACCCTAGAAGCTAGCCTATGGTACGATTGTGTGTTCTTGGTCCTACGGACTAAACCCTCCGGTTTATATAGACACCGGAGGGGCTAGGGTTACACAGAGTCGATTACAAGGAAGGAGATCTACATATCCGTACTTCCAAGCTTGCCTTCCACGCCAAGGAGAGTCCCATCCGGACATGGGACGAAGTCTCCAATCTTGTATCTTCATAGTCCAACAGTCCGGCCAAAGGATATAGTCCAGCTGTCCGGATACCCCCTAATCCAGGACTCCCTCAATCGTGTTCGTGAGGATTCGTTCTACTACGTCCGCTTGTCTTATTCATGAACTCGTTCTTGTTCCTTGCGGGATCTCAGGCAAGATGACCATACCCTCGAAATCACTTATATCTTTGATTGCTAGTTAAACGTTCTATCGCTGTGTCACGCTACCTACCACTTGTTATATCATGCCTCCCATTTTGCCATGTCAAGCCTCTAACCCTCCTTCCTAGCAAACCGTTGTTTGGCTATGTTACCGCTTTTTCTCAGCCCCTCTTATAGCGTTGTTAGTTGCAGGTGAAGTTGAAGTTTGTTCCATGTTGGAACATGGATATGTTGGGATATCACTATATATCTTATTTAATTAACGCATCTATATACTTGGTAAAGGGTGGAAGACTCGGGCTTATGCCTGGTGTTTTGTTCCACTCTTGCTGCCTTAGTTTCCGTCATACCAGTGTTATGTTCCTTGATTTTGCGTTCCTTACACGGTTGGGTGTTCTGGGAACCCCTTGACAGTTTGATTTGAATAAAACTACTCCAGCAAGGCCCAACCTTGGTTTTACATTTACCAAACAACCTATAACTTTCCCTTGGGTATTCGTGAGCCCGAGGGTCATCTTTATTTTAACCCCCCCGGGCCAATGCTTCTCTAAGTGTTGGTCCGAACTAGGCGATGTCCGGCGCCCCTGGGCAACCAGGGTCTATGCCAACCCGACGTCTTGCCCATCCAGTGTGCCCTGAGAACAAGATATGTGCAGTTCCTATCGGGATTTGTTGGCACATTCGGGCAGCTTTGCTGGTCTTGTTTTACCATTATCGAAATGTCTTGTAACTAGGATGCAGAGACTGGCCGGGTCTTCCTGGGAGAAGGAATATCCTTCGTTGACCGTGAGAGCTTGTGATGGGCTAAGTTGGGACACCCCTGCAGGATATGAACTTTCGAGAGCCGTGCCCGCGGTTATGTGGCAGATGGGAATTTGTTAATATCCGGTTGTAGATAACTTGACACTTGACTTAATTAAAATGAATGAAACGCGTGTGTAGCCGTGATGGTCTATTTTCAGCGGAGTCCGGGAAGTGAACACGATTTTGGAGTTATGTTTGTGCGTAAGTAGTTTCAGGATCACTTCTTGATCACTTCTAGCTTCACGACGGTTGCGTTGCTTCTCTTCTCGCTCTTATTTGTGTATGTTAGCCACCATATATGCGTAGTGTTGCAGCTCCACCTCACTACCCCTTTCCTACCCATAAGCTTAAATAGTCTTGATCTCGCGGGTGTGAGATTGCCGTGTCCTCGTGACTCACAGATACTTCCAAACAGTTGCAGGTGTCGATGATACCAGTGTAGGTGGCGCTACCGCGCTCAAGTGGGAGCTCGATGAAGATCTTCATCGTTGTTATGCATCTTTTCCGGTTGATCAGTAGTGGTGCCCAGTTGGGACGATCGGGAATCTAGCATTTGGGGTTGTCTTCTTTTATTTTGGTTCCATAGCCGGACCTTTATTGTATTCTGGATGATGTATGTTTACTTGTTATTGTGTGACGTGGCGATTGTAAGCCAACTCTTTATCCCTTTCTTATTCAGTACATGGGATTGTGTGAAGATTACCCCACTTGCGACTAAACTACCATGCGGTTATGCCTCTAAGTCGTGCCTCGACACGTGGGAGATATAATCGCATCGTGGGTGTTACAAGTTGGTAATCAGAGCCATCCCCGACTTAGGAGCCCCCTGCTTGATCGAATCGTTGACGTTGTTGAGTCTAGAACAAAATGTTTTGAGTCTTAGGATTATATATATTGGAGAGTAGGATTCTTTTTACTCCTCAGTCCCTTCGTCGCTCTGGTGAGGCCTCCTGACGTAGAAGTTTTGACTTTTCTCTCCTCAAATTTCATGATTTTTTAGGATCACGCGGGTATCTTGGAATCATTCCGATAGTCTTGTGACGAGAACATTATTCTTGGTGCCTCCTGACATTTAGGGGTTGTGATAGTGTCCCGGGGAGTTGAGCTCTGAGGTGTTGTCATCACAATTTCATCGTTGCAGTTCTGGAATACCTGAGTTTCACCGACATCAAAAATCTCTTTTATGCAGTTGTTGGTGAGATAACCTCGACGCCACCCAGTACTGGGGCGAGAGTTCGGGAGTATTGCCATAACTCGTGTAACTGATGCTTTCGAAGGTTGAGGTACACGATTTCCGAAGGTTTGTTGGTTATGTGTTGAAGGATGGATACAGCTGGATGTAGGGATTGTTAGTTTGAGTTAGATATTATGCTTCCCCTGTATCCCCAACACCAGATTGCATAACCAGAAAGTTTCGGGAGTTTATAAGTGGGAATTCAAGTATATCACAGAATTCTTTCCAACAGACACATGATACAATATGGGGTCTATCATATGTTTGTTTCTGGCTTATTTTGCAAGACAATCCTTTGTTTTGTTTTCAGTTGTGGTATTTGAGTTGCTTCGATGTCAAGTGTTGATTCCATACCTTTCCTAAGCGGTGTTCTCATATTCCTATGTGAATACTAACCCTTCTTATTTATCAAGATTGTCATCTCAATTCTATTTCCATCCGGTGCGTTTCTCTTCGAGATGATCCCATCATTTTCCCATCCGCAAGATCAATTCTAAGTTTTCTCAACGGTAGCCATTCCACCTGCCCAAGTTGCCTTTGTTTTCCCTCCCTCCCACCCTTTTTCTTCAAGGACTCAGATTTCTTATTCAAGTATCCTTTTATTGATGGGAAGTCTCTTTATTCTTTTCTTTCAATGTTCATATCCGGTGATTCTCAGTAAGATGCTAAGGAAGCTACAAGTGTATCATTCTTCATTCTTTTTCTTCTCCGGTGGATTCAATTCAAGCTTTGTCGATCATATCCTTTCCTCGTTTCAAATGTTTTCTCATGCCGGTGCATCTCTTAATCATCCATTTCTCGCCGTTCATTTTTTTCTGGAGTACTGAAGATATCGCAGGAGATTCGTGTTTCCACTCTGCATCCATTCAACCTATTTCGAGGTTGTTATCTCATTCAAGCCATTTAATTCAACCGGTGCAATCTCTCTTTTAAATCGTTCAACGGTGTTTCTTTTGAGTGGGCCCTCACCCACAGGTCTTTTTCCATGATCTTACCTGACTCTTCTAATTCTTTCCGGAGTTATTCGCAAATTCATTGCAATGTTTGACATAAGAATGAATTGTCATCAGTCATATGTCTTTCTCCAAGATCGGTCAAATTCTTTTCATCGTTGGCTCAACCTCTTCGCTTTTGATTCTCCCGGAGTGTCTAAACTATTCATGGTGGTCTTTCTCATCATCATTCTCTACATTTGAAGACCGAAGAAGATTTTTTCCTCCAAACATTATCTGTTCTCTCAGAGATTCGTGGTTCTAGCTTGCTGCCATCCTCTCATAAGTGTTTTCGATTGTGAGAATTCCTTTCACCCATCCGGAGCATTCCAGGAGTTGTTTTCGTTTTTCTTGATCATCCAAAGGCCATCATTTCAGAAGATTTATTCATTCCAGCTTTCGGCTCTAGTTCTCAAATTCTTCCAGGGCATCGTTCAAGTATTCTCTAATCAGCTTGTGATCTCTTCGTTCTCATGTATCTAAATTCCCTCAAGTATCTTCATTCGTTTTTCATTTCTTCCCGGTGAATGGTGTTTCTTTATCTTTTCTTCTTTCATTATAAATTCTTACGGTGGTTTGCTCAAGATTCTATTCCATGGTTATCATATTAATTCTTCATTGTTTCAATCCTACTGGTGGTTCGTTGAAGATTTTCCCAAGTTTGCGCTATATCTCTCTTAATCCTTTCTACGAGAATAAGTAGTATGCCAAATCCGTTGTTTGTCATCAAGTTAAGTTGATGAAGGATAAACATACAGTAAATCTTATTCTTGTTTTCTTTGAGGTGATTCAATTCTTTTCTTCCGGAGTTCATTCATGATATCAATTTGTCGGTGCTAAATTGTTCATGTTTCTTTTCCGGAGTTCCAAGTTTTCTCATTTATATCGTCGCAAAGCTCCATCTAATCATTGCAAGACTTCAATCTTGTTCGCTTCAAACCTTCAATTCTTTTATGTTATCAATTCCTATCCGGAGTTCTTCATGGAGGTTACATGGTGGTTCGTCAAGGATTCTTTTCATTCTTCAATTGTTCTTCAAGATTTTCTCTCGAAGTTAAGTTCCGCCAAGCTATACTCAAAAATAAACATGGTGTTCAACACATGTTTTGTTTTGAGGAGTTCAAGTATTCTTCCTGCATTCCTAAATGCAATTCTTTCTATCTTATCTTTTGAGGTGGTGTTATGTCATTCTTGACAATTTCACTTCGTGTTTCATGATTCATAAGTTGTCCGGAATGACATATTTTAAACCCATCATTTTCTATTCGTTCATGAGATCCTTTGCAACCTATCAATCTCGTCATTGGAGTTACTTTGGGTTCTATTTCACCTAAAGCTTTCCCTAAGGGTTGTTGCTATTTATGGTGACCCAAGTTCTTCATTTATCCTTCTGGTGAAATAAGTTTCTCGTCTCTTTGGTGATATCAATCCAATCTATTGTTTTCGTTAGTGGCAGAATTTCACCTCATAGTTTTGAGTTGTTTTCCATAAGCCGACAACAAGCTTGTTCTTTTCATTGTTGATTTTCCAACAACTCTGTTATAACCTTCTTGGAAGGGTGCTTTCCAAGCTTAGTTGTGGTAGAAGCTAGCATTTTCTTCTCCATTCGGTTATTCCAATGATCTATCTCCTATTCTTTCTTCTGAAGACATTGTGATGTTGCTCACTTCGATCCATCATCCCATTTTTGTCAAGATCATGTTCAATTCCTTCCATTTACAGTCGGAGTGCTGCCCAAACTATATCATTCTTATTCCTTTTCTATCTTGTTTTAACCGGAGAGTTGTGTCTATCATTCCTCTTCTAACCAGAGTCTCATCCAAGTACTTTCATTTTGCCAAGTTCATATTCTATGCCTTCCTTTTCTAACCGAAGTGATGTCGTAATTGATCTTTATCATTCCTTGTACATCTCATTTCATCCGGAGTGCTTGCATGTACTTCTTGTCCATTGCAACCCTTTTATTATGTCTTTCAACCTACAAGGTTCCCGTAATGTTCCTTGTCCCCCTTTTCTGACGGAGTGTTTTCAACTTTGTTCATCTTTGTTGTTTTCTTCTTTAAATTTGTTCAACCTCGCAAGTTTCTTTGGTTCCACTCATTTGTCAAAGAAGCAAGTAGTTTTACCTCTTCTCTTCCTCTTCTGTTTCTCTCCGGTGCCATCCTAGATCTCGGGACGAGATCCTCTTGTAGTGGTGGAGTGTTGTAACGCCCCGAGACCGTTGCGCCAGGTGTCTTCCAGTTTCGCACGTTGTTGCCATGTCATTCGCTTGCGTGTTGCATCTTGGTCATGTCATCATGTGCATTACATTATCATGTTTTTAAAACTTGCATCCGTCCGGGTTCCCCGATTCTCTCCCGTTTATCCGTTCTGAGCCCAGACACACTTGCACGCGCCCACAGCACCTCCGAAATAGTATTTTATAAGTGGCTGGAAAATGTTTTCGGAATGGGATGAAAGTGGGCGTGTGTTCTTATTATAGTGTAGATAGACTGCCTGTCAAGTTTCGTCACATTCGGAGTTCGTTTGATAGCCCAACCGTTAAACATATAGCCGCAATATAATCGGTCTATCGTCGGACGTTTTCGGTCTCCGAAAACTATTGTCGAGCTTTCCCTCTCTTTCCTCCCTAGATCATCTACACAGCCCACTACCAACCGACAGGCCCCGAAACCCCTCTTTGCATAGTGCATCGACCCCTCGCGCGTGTCCGAAACTTACCCGAACCCGACCCGGACAGTCGTTACCGATGGGTCCGGATCAACACCTATCATCCTCCAAATATATGTGGTTTCTTCATTGGACTCCCCTAACCCATTTATTTTCCGACCGTCGGATAGCGATCGGATGGCTGTGAAGCCCCCTTAGACATGAAAAACCTAAGCCTCCATGCTTTAAAAAGACGGCATAGGCCTCCAGGTTTGGAAACCCTACCCCCTTCCTGAAAATCTGCTCCTGCCCACCCCACCCCACCACTTGTCGCCCTGTCTCCACCTCCAGTCGCGCGGCCCTGCGAAGACTATCGCGAGCCCGCCTGGGCCCACACCGCGCCGCCGCCCGTACGCCATTGCTCTCCGCACCAAGTTCACACGCACCAACCTCCCCGAGCACCTCCTCCTGCTCAACCCCGCCGCCTTGCCGCCGCCCTCCTCCGGTGACCGGATCCTGTCGGAGCACCACCGGAACAGGCCAACCTCGCCTCCCTTCTCTTTCTCCCTCATTTGCTCTCTGTGTCCCTCACCCGCGGTCTCTCTCTTTTCCCCCATGGACAGGAGCTCACCGCCGGCCACGTTTGTTATGCCACCACCCGATCTGCTTCATCTCTGTCGGATCCGGGCAGCCCTGCGCCAGATCCGGTGAACTCCTCCCGTTCCCGTCGCTCCGTCCACTTGCGGAGTTGCCCGCACCGCCGCGGCTCTGCTTCCTATCGAGAAGACGACGCACGCTAGTCCCAGCCACGTTGACCGTGTCTTGCCTCTTTCAGCGAGACCCAGCTGTGCACGCATTCGGCACGAAGGCCCAGCGCACGAGCCGGCCACTGCTCCATCGAACCGGCCGACGAGGCCTGGTGAGCAGCCCCGCGCCTGTGCACTTTTGGACCGGCCATATTCAGCCCATAGACATTTTTTCATTCTGCGTATTTATCTATTTTCCTGTGCATGCATAATTACATAAAATTCCCTTGTTTCAAATTGTTAATAACTAAATAACCATGCATCGGATTAAAGTATTTCATCTAGTTTCATGACATGCAAATTTCAACCAGGTTTAAAATGTTTAAAATAATGTTTGCATATAATTTTCCTATTGCCATGTTAAAATGCTTTATTTCGCAACTAAATAATTGTAGCTCAATTTTAAATAATCTTTATATGTAAATGTGGTAGAAAAATGCATAGTTTAACATGGTGGCATCACTTTGCATGTTTAACAACTCTAAAATATGGTTTAGGGAAGAACAATACCAAATCCATATTTTGCATACGAGGTTTTTTCGGAATTGTTGTTCGTTGTTTCCGGCCTCATTTAAACTTGCCTAGATAGGTAGTTTTGTTGTGCTTCACCTCTTGCCATGTTTAACAATATCTAATATTGTTGAGTACATAACCGGGAGAGAACTAAATAAGTCATGTGGTGTTTTGTCACCACTTAACTTGTAGTATTGTTTGTTGCACTTTGCCATGCCATGCCTCATTAAACCAGACATGCATCATACTTGATTGTGCATCATGCCATGTTTATGCTTGTTGGTTTACCATGTTGTTTGCTCCTTTTCTGTTGTTGCTTCTTCTTGTTAGTTCCGGTAACGTCGCGTTTGTGAGGATTCGTTCGACTACGTCCGCTTGTCTTCTTCATGGACTCGTTCTTCTTCCTTCCGGGATCTCAGGCAAGATGACCATACCCTCGAAATCACTTCTATCTTTGCTTGCTAGTTAAACGTTCTATCGCTATGTCGCGCTACCTACCACTTGTTATATCATGCCTCCCATTTTGCCATGTCAAGCCTCTAACCCTCCTTCCTAGCAAACCGTTGTTTGGTTATGTTACCGCTTTTGCTCAGCCCCTCTTATAGCGTTGTTAGTTCCACGTGAAGTTGAAGTTTGTTCCATGTTGGAACATGGATATGTTTGGATATCACTATATCTCTTATTTAATTAATACATCTATATACTTGGTAAGGGTGGAAGGCTCAGCCTTATGCCTAGTGTTTTGTTCCACTCTTGCCGCCTTAGTTTCCGTCATACCGGTGTTATGTTCCTTGATTTTGCGTTCCTTACGCGGTTGGGTGTTATGGGAACCCCTTGACAGTTTGCTTTGAATAAAACTCCTGCAGCAAGGCCCAACCTTGGTTTTAAATTTGCCTAACAACCTACAAATTTCCCTTGGGTTTTCGCGAGCCCGAGGGTCATCTTTATTTTAACCCCCAGGCCAGTGCTTCTCTAAGTGTTGGTCCGAACTGGGCGATGTCAGGTGCCCCCTGGGCAAGCAGGGTCTATTCCAACCTGACGTCTTTCCCATCCGGTGTGCCCTGAGAACGAGATATGTGCAACTCCTATTGGGATTTGTCGGCACATTTGGGCGGCTTTGCTGGTCTTGTTTTACCATTATCGAAATGTCTTGTAACCGGGATTCTGAGACTGATCGGGTCTTCTCGGGAGAAGGAATATCCTTCGTTGACCGTGAGAGCTTGTGATGGGCTAAGTTGGGACACCCCTGCAGGGTATAAACTTTCGAGAGCCATGCCCGCGGTTATGTGGCAGATGGGAATTTGTTAATATACGGTTGTAGATAACTTGACACTTGACTTAATTAAAATGAATCAACCCCGTGTGTAGCCATGATGGTCTTTTTTCGGCGGAGTCTGGGAAGTGAACACGGTTTTGGAGTTATGTTTGTGCGTAAGTAGTTTCAGGATCACTTCTAGCTTCACGACCGTTGCGTTGCTTCTCTTCTCGCTCTTATTTGCGCATGTTAGCCACCATATATGCGTAGTGCTGCAGCTCCACCTCATTACCCCTTACCTACCCATAAGCTTAAATAGTCTTGATCTCATGGGTGTGAGATTGCTGAGTCCTCATGCCTCACGGATACTTCCAAACAGTTGGAGGTGTCGATGATACCAGTGTAGGTGGCGCAACCGCGCTCAAGTGGGAGCTCGATGAAGATCTTGATCGTTGTTATGCGTCTTTTCCGGTTGATCAATAGTGGTACCCAGTTGGGACGATCAGGGATCTAGCATTTGGGGTTGTCTTCTTTTATTTTGGTTCCATAGCCGGACCTTGATTGTATTCTGGATGATGTATATTTACTTGTTATTGTGTGAAGTGGCGATTGTAAGCCAACTCTTTATCCCTTTCTTATTCAGTACATGGGATTGTGTGAAGATTATCCCACTTGTGACTAAACCACCATGCGTTTATGCCTCTAAGTCGTTCCTCGACACGTGGGAGATATAGTCGCGTCATGAGTGTTACATGAAGACATTGGTCATGAGGACCGTGTTGAAGATGATGTAGTCCTTCCTTGGCTTGAACCCAATCCGGAATCATCGCCTGCTCCCATGAGCAGTGAACTCATAAGCATTGGTGATTCCACGACACCAATTGCTAAAGGTGAATTTGGGGAAGAGCAACACCCAAACACCCCCTGCATGAAGTTATTCCCCGTACTCCACCAGCTCAAGTCACCTCTCCGGTGCTTGATGATGATTACATGGAATAGACCACTACCTCACCAAAGGTGTCACCCGCATTTCGCAGGTTTTGCAAAGGCCTTAGGCCCTAGGTCTCCATGTCGAGCATTCCAGAAGAGGATGTGCAACAAACTAGCTCAGTAGGACGCCAAGTGTTCCCTGAAGCCATCCCTTCTGCGTCTGCTCATGAGTCTGAAGCCAAAGCTGCTGAAGACATTCCGGATGCATCAGCCGATGAAGAGAAAGAAGAAGAAAGAGAAGTTACTCCCCCTGCCAGTGATCCGGTAGTGCAAGAAGAGAATGTGATCATGCCATACCCTCTAGTCGTTGAAGCCATGGAGGTTGAAACCAATGAGGCTACCACCACCATCACCATAGAAGCCAATCATGCTATCATGGTTGAATACAATGTGGAGCCCGAAGTCAATGCTGCCACTGAAGATATTGTGCAGCCAATCACTTCTAATGTAGCCGTTCCTCCACCAGTGACGCACACTATGGAACATGCTTACAATCGTGGTGAGTTGGTGACTGTTGAATGGCCCATTATGGTACTACCCACTGCACCAGGCCCTCAATATGATTATCATGTGTATCAAAGGCCTAAAACTCAGAAGCCGAAGCCAAGATTACCAAGGCTTCGCAGTGTTGCAACTACCCAAGGCTCCTTCAGTGTGCTCAGCTTCAGAGAGAACAACACATTCTTCGACAGCACCAAAAACCCCTATAAGAAGCCCAAGATCTCATGTGACAGGTTTTGGAGCCATCAGCAACGAAGCTACTACTCATGCATTATATACAACCAAGACCGGATTTTTCCTCATAAGCATCTGGATTGTGATGCCATTGCTGGGCTGCCATGCCTTGAAGAGGCTCTTGACTGCTTCAGAGACGTTGGGCTACTTCCATTTGTGACTGATAAGGAGCATTGGAATGAAGAGCTTCTGCTGCAGTTCTATGCCACACTTCACATTCGAGACTACAACAGGGATCCAAAGACATGGATCCTTGAATGGATGACAGGCGATGTACATCACAAAGCCAAAGCTCAAGACATCATCGAGCTTACTTCCCTGCCGACTCCTGGTGAGTTGTTTGAACCAGGTTGTCAGCTTCATCAACATGAACTGCAGAGCATCTTTCGGAGGCCAGAGCCCAATATGAGCCTGATGCTGAGTATGATGAAGCCTTTGCCCCATGACACTGAATATCCAAAGGAGTTCTTTGTCAAGGACCTCGAGTACTTGCCCCACACACTCTATTACATTCTAAGGGGTACTCTGTGGCTTGTCAAAGGCAACTCATCAGATGCCAAACTCGAAGGCGCCATGAAGTCATTGGTCTTTTATATCATCAATGGCATCAGGTTCAATACACAAGATTTCTTCATTCGTCAACTTGATGCTTCTGGAATTGATCTCTTTGGTTTGAAGTTCTATGCACCATGGGTCATGCATATGATCAAGCTTCATTCAACAATCAACTATCAACCTTCAACATGTGACCATGTTGTATTTTTGCCTGATGTTGATATGTCCTTTGAAGCCATCTACCCTCAGCCTACTAAAAATCCACTCCACTTGCAAAATGCAGATCATCAAGGCTTCCCTCAACCAATTGAAGGAATTCATGTGCCAAATTCTGCTCCTCCTGCTTATCCTCTGGCTGGCAACTTGCGTCTGCCACATCGTGCCAACATTGAAGCCACAGCCAGTACAATTGCTCAAAGGCTTCGGAAGCATCTCCGTATCCTCAAGACCGAGAGCTTCTTGTATCCCTACATCAAAAACAAGATAGTCATCATGACTGGCTAATGCGCCAAATGCAGAGTCTTCTGGTGGATGTCAATCGCATTCACAATTTGGCTACCAATGATTCATTCGTTGCGCATGAAGCCTGCCGGCGGTGCTGGAAGAGCCTTACACTGCTCTGTTCTGAAGATAATCTTCGCGAAGATGGCTTCACAGAGAAATTCAAGTTTGACTCCAGGGCACCACAATCTGCAAGTTGGCATCCAACACCTTCCATTGAAGATTCTGAGTATTCATCTTCGGCTGCAACAGTTGTTGCGAGAGTCATCGATGAAGACGACGACACCACTTCACCAGCTATGGCTTTACTCCACCATGACTCTGCATCAGGCCCGTCCGCACCGCACAACTCCAACGTCGACCCCGCTGCTCTAACATCTTCTCCAACTAGGAACGAGTAGATCCTCTATGTCTTCAAACCTTTTTGGTCCTTACTGACAAAAGGGGAAGAAGCATATGAGGTTGATAGTCTTCAAGCGGGTCCATATGAGGTGGTTGCCTATTTTTGCTAAGTTCTTACAACTCTTGTTTTGAAACAATTTGGCTCTTGAGTTGTAACACTTAAACTTGATGGTCGTCTGCTATTTTTGCTGCTACTTTTTGATGCGATGATAAATTTCGCATGAAGTCATTCTACAGACGCCCATTTCTCATTATACATTTCATTATCTTCGTTATATTTATGTATGCATGATGAGTTGTCTTCATGGGTTGAAGAGGATCTCCACAATGTAAAACCTTCCATGTGCATTTGCATTCAAAAGCAAACTACTTATATGCACATCTTCATGGGGGCCTTTTGCAAATTATGAAGACAATGTCTATGATCTTTAACTTTCACATACTTTTATCCCCGTTGAAAACCACAACCAGTTTGTCATCAATCACCAAAGGGGGGGGGAGATTCTAAGTGCATCTAGTGCCACCCCTAGTTGGTTTTAGAGTATTGATGACAAACTTGGTTGAGGGACTAATTTGTTTGTGGGAATTGCAGGATATATAACACAGGTAGTAGTCCCTCATTGATTCGGTTTACCTACCAGAGATGACCCCCAAAAATGTATGAAGACATTGAAGACAATGGTGGTTCGTGAGGACATTCATGACGAAGATAATGACATGTGAAGACATTCACTTTAACACTATGGAGTGCGAAGACATAGTTGTTTAGTAGTTTACTTTTCTTCTTTATTGAGTCATAGGAACCACTGTACTGTTAAGTGGGGTCCAAATGAACAAAGTCAGATGACTGATGTCATGCTCAACCAAAAACCTATGTCTTCGAGTGAAGACAATGAGAGTAACTCTTATCCAGAATTGGATGAGTCAGCTTTGCTTGTAGCTCAAGCCAAGCCGCCGCGTGTGTTTGAAATCCGATCGTTGGACACGTGTCAGTTCCTTAGTGACCCAGGGTCATTTCGGACATATCATGTCAGGTTGACTCCAAGCTATAAATAGCCCACCCCCTACACCATAAATTGGCGGGTCCTCAGAGTTAGTGCATGGTTTTTGTCGTTTGAGAGCAACCCACATCCGAAGCCTTTGAGAGAGAGATCCTTGCGAGGACAACGCCCAAAACACCCAGAGCCAAAGAGTATTAGGCATCACTGAAGTCTTTTTGTCTATGTGACATGAAGACTTGTTACACTTGAGGACTGTGAATCCTCCAGCCGGCTAGGCGTCGCGTTCTGAGCATCCAAGATCCATTGTGGATTGCCAGTGACTGAAGTCTATGAAGTTTTGGAAGTCTACCTTGAAGACTTACCAGAGTGATTGGGCGAGGGCAGGGTGTCCTTAGCTCAAGGGGAATAAGGTGAAGACGCGGTCTTCTGAGTTCAATCTCAGCCTCCCTAACCAAACGTACAGTTGTCACAGCAACTGGAACTGGTCTACCAAATCCTTGTCTTCACCAAGAAATTGGTTCTATCCCCTACTTCCTTTACTTTTCAGTTTGTCTGATCTGATTGACTTCACTGTGTGAAGACTATTATGTGTTTGGCTTCCTACTCTCTTCCATTCTGATCCTCACTCGCTAGCTTCACATAGTCTTTGTGGTTTCACAATACTGCTCATTTGACTATGGCTTGTCTAGTGTAGTCTATCTTCCGCTGCATATCAATGGGTTCATTTCATCTGTTCTGTCTTCAAAGACCTCGTGTTTTCAAGACTTTCATAAAAATGGCCTATTCACCCCCTCTAGTCGATAACTAGCACTTTCAGTAAGATACATCATAGATAGCACCATATCTAATGAAGTATGGTTACGATGTTCGGACACACCTTTACGCTATGGTGTTCCAGGTGGCGTGAGTTGTGAAACTATTCCACATTGTTTTAAATGAAGGCCAAACTCATAATTCAAATATTCGCCTCCACGATCAGATCGTAGAAACTTTATTTTCTTATTACGATGATTCTCCACTTCACTATGAAATTCTTTGAACTTTTGAAATGTTTCAGACATGTGTTTCATTAAGTAGATATACCCATATCCGCTCAAATCATCTGTGAAGGTCAGAAAATAACGATACCCACCGCATGCCTCAACACTCATTGGACCGCATACATCGGTATGTATTATTTCCAATAAGTCAGTGGCTGGCTCCATTGTTCCGGAGAACGGAGTTTTTCATCTTGCCCATGAGGCATGGTTCGCAAGTATCAAATGATTCATAACCAAGTGATTCTAAAAGCCCATCTGCATGGAGTTTCTTCATGCACTTCACACCAATATGACCTAAATGGTAGGGCCACAAATATGTTGCACTATCATTATCAACTTTGCATCTTTTGGCATCAATATTATGAATATGTGTATCACTACAATCGAGATTCAACAAAAATAGGCCACTCTTCAAGGGTGCATGACCATAAAAGATATTACTCATATAAATAGAACAAACATTATTATATTATTTAAATGAATAACCGTCTCACACTAAAAAAGATCCAGATATAATGTTCAGGCTCAACGCTGGCACCAAATAACAATTATTTAGGTCTAAAACTAATCCCTAAGGTAGATGTAGAGGCAGCGTGCCGACAGCGATCACATCGACCTTGGAACCATTCCGGATGTGCATCGTCACCTCGTCCTTAGCAAATATTTGTTTAGTCCGTAGCTCCTGTTTCGAGTTACAAATATGAGCAACCAAGCCAATATCAAATACCCAGGCTCTACTATGAGCATTAGTAAGGTACACATCAATAGCATGTATATCAAATATACCTTTGTTCACTTTGCCATCCTTCTTATCCGCCAAATACTCGGGGCAGTTCCTCTTCCAGTGACCAGTCCCTTTGCAGTAGAAGCACCCAGTTTCAGGCTTGGGTCCAGCTTTGGGCTTCTTTTCGGGAGTGGAAACTTTCTTGCCATTCTTCTTGAAGTTCCCCTTCTTTCCCATGCCCTTTTCCTGAAACTAGTGGTCTTGTTAACCAACAACACTTGATGCTCCTTCTTGATTTCTACCTCCACAGGTTTGAGCATTGCGAAGAGCTCGGGAATTGTCTTTTCCATCCCTTGCATATTATAGTTCATCATGAAGCCTTTGTAGTTTGGTGGCAGTGATTGAAGAACTCTATCAATAACACTATCAACTAGAAGATTAACTCCGAGCTGAGTCAAGTGATTATGATACCCAGACATTCTGAGTATGTGTTCACTGATAGAACCATTCTCCTCCATCTTGCAGCTATAGAACTTGTCGGAGACTTCATATCTCTCAACCTGGGCATTTGCTTGAAATATTAACTTCAACTCCTGGAACATATCACATGCCCCATGACGTTCAAAACGTCTTTGAAGTCCTGATTCTAAGCAGTAAAGCATGGCACATTGAACTGTTGAGTAGTCATCAGATCGAGCTTGCCAGACGTTCAAAATATCAGCATTTGCTCCTGCAGCAGGTCTTTCACCTAGCGGTGCATCAAGGACATAATTCTTTTATGCGACAATGAGGATAATCCGTGTAGTTGCTACTATCATCTTTCAACTTAGCTTTCTCTAGGAATGCATTAAAATTCAAGGGAACGGTGGCACGGGCCATTGATTTACAACATAGATATGCAAATACTATAAGGACTAAGTTCATGATAAATTAAGTTCAATTAATCAAATTACTTAAGAACTCTCACTCAAATAGACATCCCTCAGGTCATCTAAGTAATTCGGGATCCAAATCAACTAACGCATGTCCGATCATCACGTGAGATGGGGTAGTCATTAATGGTGAACATCTCTATATTGATCATATCTACTATATGATTCACATTCGACCTTTCGGTCTCCAGTGTTCCCAGGACATGTCTATACATGCTAGGCTCGTCAAGTTTAACCCAATTATTTCGCATGTGCAAAACTATCTTGCACCTGTTGTATGTGAATGTAGAGTCTATCACACCCGATCATCACATGGTGTCTCAACACGACGAACTGTAGCATTGGTGCATACTCAGGGAGAACACTTTTACCTTGAAATTTAGTGAAGGGATCTTCTTATAATGCTACCGCCGTACTAAGAAAAATAATATGCATAAAAGATAAACATCACATGCAATCAAAATATGTGACATGATATGTCCATCATCATCTCGTGCTTTTGATCTCCATCTCCAAAGCATCGTCATGATCTCCATCATCACTGGCTGGACACCTTGATCTCCATCGTTGTGTCGTGGTCGTCTCGCCAACTATTGCTTCTACAACTATCGCTAACGCATAGTAATAAAGTAAAGCAATTACATGGCGTTTGCATTTCATACAATACTAGCAAGATGCACGTGTGTTGCACGGAACATCAAGATCTTATGGGAGAAAAGGATGAACAAGGGAAGGCCATATCTGCAAATGTGGAGAGGAGTGCGGGTATATTGTCATAGTTTCCTTCCTATCCGTTAGACATAGATCGGACGACCTATATTGCAGGATGGCAGGCACACCATCATCACCAACTCTGCTTTTTATAAGAAGAGAGAAAAGAAATAACCTTAAGGCCCCTGCTGGTTGCCGATAACTTACAAAACATGATCATCTCATACAATAACGTATATCACATCATGTCTTCACCACAGCACATCACAACATACCCTGCAAAAACAAGTTAGACGTCCTCTAATTTGTTGTTGCAAGTTTTACGTGGCTGCTACGGGCTTCTAGCAAGAACCGTTTTTACCTACGCAAAAAACGACAACGGTGTTTAATCAAGTTTGCTGTTTTAACCTTCTTTAAGGACCGGCCGTAGTCAAATTCCATTCAACTAAAGTAGGAGAAACAGACACCCGCCAGCTGATAACCCACAAGTATAGGGGATCGCAACAGTTTTCTAGGGTAGAGTATTCAACCCTAATTTATTGATTCGACACACGGGGAGCCAAAGAATATTCTCAAGTATTAGCAACTGAGTTGTCAATTCAACCACACCTGGAAACTCAATATCTGCAGCAAAGTATTTAGTAGCAAAGTAATATGATAGTAGTGGTAATGGTGGCAAAAGTAATGGTAGCAGTTTTGGTTTTATAGTGATCGTAACAGTAGCTACGGGAAAGTAAATAAGCAAATATCAATATGGGAAAAGCTCGTAGGCAATGGATCAGTGATGGATAATTATGTCGGACATGATTCCTCACGCAATAGTTATAACCTAGGGTGACACAGAACTAGCTCCAGATCATCAATGTAATGTAGGCATGTATTCCGAATATAGTCACACGTGCTTATGGAAAAGAACTTGCATGACATCTTTTGTCCTACCCTCCCATAACAGCGGGGTCCTATTGGAAACTAAGGAATATTAAGGCCTCCTTTTAATATTGTACCGGACCAAAGCATTAACACTTAGTGAATACATGAACTCCTCAAACTACGGTCATCACCGGTAAGTATCCTGATTATTGTCACTTCGGGGTTAACGGATCATAACACATAATAGGTGACTATAGAATTGCAAGATAGGATTAAGAACTCACATATATTCATGAAAACATAATAGGTTCAGCTCTGAAATCATGGCACTCGGGCCCTAGTGACAAGCATTAAGCATAGCAAAGTCATAGCAACATCAACCTCAGAACATAATGGATACTAGGGATCAAACCCTAACAAAACTAACTCGATTACATGATAAATCTCATCCAACCCATCACCGTCCAGCAAGCCTATGATGGAATTACTCACGCACGGCAGTGAGCATCATGAAATTGGTGATGGAGGAAGGTTGATGATGACGATGGCGACGGATTCCCCTCCGCGGAGCCCCGAACGGACTCCATATCAGCCCTCCCGAGAGAGATTAGGGCTTGGCGGCGGCTCCGTATCATAAAACGCGATGAATCCTTCTCTCTTATTTTTTTCTCCCCGAACACGAATATATAGTTGGAGTTGAGGTGGGAGGAGCACCAGGGGGCCCACGAGGCAGGGGGTGCACCCAGGGGGGTAGGCGCGTCCCCACCCTCGTGGACAGGGTCTGGTCCCCCTTGCCTTGATTCTTTCACCAGTATTTTTTACATATTCCAAAAATAATCTCCGTTGATTTTTAGGTCATTCTAAGAACTTTTATTTCTGCGCAAAAATAACACCATGGCAATTCTGCTGAACACAACGTCAGTCCAGGTTAGCTCCATTCAAATCATGCAAATTAGAGTCCAAAACAAGGGCAAAAGTGTTTGGAAAAGTAGATACAATGGAGGCGTATCAACTCCCCCAAGCTTAAACCTTTGCTTGTCCTCAAGCAATTCAGTTGACAAACTGAAAGTGATAAAGAAAAATCTTTTACAAACTCGGTTTACTCTTGTTGTTGTAAATATGTAAAGCCAGCATTCAAGTTTTCAGCAAAGATTATGAACTAACCATATTAACAATAACATTTAGGTCTCATGTTTACTCATATCAATGGCATAATCAACTAGTGAGCAATAATAATAAATCTCGGATGACAACACTTTCTCAAAACAATCATAATATGATATAACAAGATGGTATCTCGCTAGCCCTTTCCGAGATCGCAAAACATAAATGCAGCGCACCCCTGAAGATCAAGGGCTGACTGGAAATTGTAATTCATGGTAAAAGAGATCCAGTCAAGTCATACTCAATGTAAACTAACAATAATACATGCAAATGACAGCGTTGCTCTCCAACTGGTGCTTTTTGATAAGAGGACGATGACTCAGCATAAAAGTAAATGGATGAGCCCTTCATAGAGGGAAGCAGGGATTTGTAGAGGTGCCAGAGCTCGGTTTTGAAATAGAGGTGAATAATATTTTGGGCGGTATACTTTCATTGTCAACATAACAACTGAGAGATCTTGATATCTTCCATGCTACACACATTATAGGCGGTTCCCAAGCAGAATGGTAAAGTTTATACTCCCCCACCACCAACGAGCATCAATCCATGGCTTGCTCGAAACAATGGGTGCCTCCAACTAACAACAATCCTGGGTGAGTTTTGTTTGCAATTATTTTGATATGATTTGAGCATGGGACTGGGCATCCCGGTGACCAGCCATTTTCTCGTGAGTGAGGAGCGGAGTCCACTCCTCTTGAGAATAACCCGCCTAGCATGGAATATACAGACAACCCTAGTTGATATATGAGCTATTCGAGCATACAAAACAGAATGTTTATTTGAAGGTCCAGAGTTTGGCACATACAAATTTACTTGGAACGGTAGGTAGATACCGTATATAGGAAGGTATGGTGGACTCATATGGAATAACTTTGGGGTTTATGGAGTTGGATGCACAAGCAGTATTCCTGCTTAGTACAAGTGAAGGTTAGAAAGAGACTGGGAAGCGACCAACTAGAGAGCGACAACAGTCATGAACATACATTAAAATTAATCAACACCGAATGCAAGCATGAGTAGGATATAATTCACCATGAACATAAATATCACGGAGGCTATGTTGATTTTGTTTCAACTACATGCGTGAACATGTGCCAAGTGAAGCCACTCGAATCGTTCAAAGGAGGATACCACCCTATCATACCACATCACAACCATTTTAATAGCATGTTCGCACACAAGGTAAACCATTATAAAATCCTAGCAAATTAAGCATGGCATGGGAAACTATAATCTCTAATTGTCATTGCAAACATGTTTCATCCATAATAGGCTGAATCAGGAACGATGAACTAATCATATTTACATAAACAAGAGAGGTTGAGTTCATACCAGCTTTTCTCATCTCAATCGGTTCATCATATATCGTCATTATTGCTTTTCACTTGCACGACCGAATGGTATGGATAATAATAAGAGTGCATGTGCACTGGACTAAGCTGGAATTTGCAAGCATTCAATTCAAGGGAGAAGACAAGGTAATATGGGCTCTTTGTTAGATAAACAATAATGCATATAAGAGCCACTCAACATTTTTCATTATGGTCTTCTCCGCTTGACCCCCAAGGAGAAGAAAGGAAATAAAATTATTTGCACGGGAAACCTCCCAACAAGCAAAAGAAGAGCGAGAAATCTTTTTGGGTTTCTTTTTAATTACTACTACTACAGGAATGGAAAGTAAATTAGCTAAAAGCTACAACTAATTTCTTTTGTTTTTCTTAAGGTTTTTCAAAAACACACGAAGAAAGCTTAAAAAGAAAATAAACTAGCATGGATGATACAATGAAAAAGTATGAGCACCGACAACTGGCATGAGTGTGTGAACTTGAATGTAATGTTGGTGAGAAATACGTACTCCCCCAAGCTTAGGCTTTTGGCCTTAGTTGGTCTATGCCCATGGATTAAAGTTGTAGCTGGGGTCATACTGAGATGCAGTGGCAATTGCCTCATGACCTGCAGCTTGGAGGCGAGCTGCCTCCGTCCTCCTCTCGTACTCGTTCGCCTCCTCCCTGGTTATAACATATCTCCCTTTTGTCTGAAAATCAAAGAAAGCAGGAGCAGGGAGAGCAACATGGACGGTGCGCCGTCTGTCAAAGATTAGTTGGTACTGGAGGAACTGATCGTTCCTCTCAACAAACTGATGACGAACCATATCATTATAATCTAGATAAGCAGGAGGCAACTCAATATCATATCCATGTATGGGTACCTCAAGAAAATTAGCTAAACGGGTTGCGTAAATTCCACCAAAAAATCTCCATTGATACTGTTATTATGCAACCTACGTGCAACAATGGCCCCCAAGTTATATTGTCTATCTCCTAATATAGCACTCTTGAGAACACTAAGATCCGGAATACACATATGACATGCCTCATCTTTACCGTTAATGCATGTACCCACGAAGACAGCAAAATAATGTATGGCCGGAAATTGAATGCTCCCTATGGTAGCTTGTGTTATTTCTCTAGATTCCCCCACAGTGATACTAGCAAGAAATTCTTTAAATTCAGATTTGCGAGGTTCAGTAGCACTACCCCACCGCGGGAGTTTACAAGCAGTATTAAAATCTTCTAAGTCCATGGTATAATATTTATGATAAAGATCAAATAGGACGTTGTAATAATTGCGCGAGGATGTAAATTTAAACCTTCTCACAAATGAATCGGTTAAATAGAGGTATTGCCGGCACTTATCTAACTCGAAGCTCCCAAGATCAGCGTTATGCTCATATGCGTCAAATTCTTCCTTGCTGCATGCCTGAACCATGAAATCCTCTGACGGCCATTCACAAGGCCGCACTTGAGCTTTTCTTAGTAGTTCATAGTCCGGCTCACGAATCGCGGGCCTTGGGCCTTTCTTCCTTGAGGAACCACCTTGGTACATTTTCCTAAACATATTTCTTCCTCTGAAAAATTTCTGAAATTTTTAGGGACTCAAAATAAAAGTGAACCAAACTCAACAAAATTGATAGCAACTACTCGTACAAGTGCCTAGGGGCCATATCATGCATTAAAACTACTTTTGACCACATAAATTTGACATGCAAGCTCAAGAACATGGTCACCTAAGCAGCAAAAGTTTGCAATAAATAAAGCACACTAGAACAAAAACTAATTGGACCATTGGAGGAGTCACATACCGAAGAACAATCCCCTAAAGCAGTTTTGTGAATGGAGCTTTGAGCAAGGAGATCGAAAATGGCACCAAGATGAGCTAGAACTCTGGTTTGAGCTGGTGGGTGATTTTTTCTGGAGGAAGGCGAAGTGTGTGGGTGCAAGAATAAGTGGAGGGGAGCCTCGTGGGGTCCATGAGGTAGGGGGCGCGCCCTCCACCCTGGTGGGCACAGGGTGGGTCCCCCTGATGTGTTCTCACTGCCAAAAATTCTTAAATATTCTGGAAAAAATCATATTTCATTTTGAGGGCATTTGGAGAACTTCTATTTTTGGGGTATTTTTTATTGTAAGGATAATTCAGAAAACAGACAAAAAATACTAGTTTCACTTTATTTAATATAAATAAAAGAAAGTAAAAAGAGGGCACAAAAAGTTGTGCTTTCTAACTTCATCCATCTCATGCTCATCAAAAGGAATCCACTAACAAGCTTGATCAAGTCTTGTTAACAAACTCATTTCGAATAACATGAAACCGGAGAAATTTCGAGTAACACTAGGTTACCTCAACAGGGATATGCACATCCCCAACAATGAGAATATCATATTTATTCTTGACAGTAGGAAGAGGAAATTCAAAACCTCCAATAATAATAGTTGAAATTATTCCAATAGAATTGATACTGTGGACTTGAGGTGTTTCCTTGGAAAGTGTACCGTATGCTCATTACCATTAACATGAAAAGTGACATTGCCTTTGTTGCAATCAATAACAGCCCCTGCAGTATTCAAAAAGGGTTTTCCAAGAATAATAGACATACTATCGTCCTTGGGAATATCAAGAATAACAAAGTTCGTTAAAATAGTAACGTTTGCAACCACAACAGGCATAGTAGTTGATTTATCAGCCATTTGCAAATATATTTCAGTACGAGTCAACTTATTCAAATCAAGTCTACGATATAAAGAGAGAGGCATAACACTAACACCGGCTCCAAGATCACATAAAGCAGTTTTAACATAGTTTCTTTTAATGGAGCATGGTATAGTTGGTACTCCTGGATCTCCTAGTTTCTTTGGTATTCCACCTTTAAAAGTGTAATTAGCAAGCATGGTGGAAATTTCAGCTTCCGGTATCTTTCTTTAGTTGTAAGAATATCTTTCATATACTTAGCATAAGGATTCATTTTAAGCATATCAGTCAAACGCATACACAAAAAGATAGGTCTAATCATTTCAGCAAAGCGCTCAAAATCCTCATCATCCTTTTTCTTGGATGGTTTAGGAGGAAAAGGCATGGGTTTCTGAACCCATGGTTCTCTTTCTTTACCGTGCTTCCTAGCAACAAAGTCTCTATTATCATAACGTTGATTCTTTGATTATGGGTTATCAAGATCAATAGCAGGTTCAATCTCTACATCATTAGCATTGCTAGGTTGAGCATCAACATGAACATCATCATTAACATTATCACTAGGTTCATGTTCATTACCAGATTGTGTTTCAGTGTCAGAAATAGAAATATCATTGAGATTCTCAGTTGTGTCAAAAACAGGTTCACTAGAAGCATGCAAAGTCCTACCATTTTTCTTCTTCTTCTTCTCAAAAGAATTAGGTGCATCAATATTAGTTCTCTGAGAATCTAGCTCAATTATCTTGGGATGGCCCTCAGGATATAAAGGTTCCTGAGTCATTTTACCCCCTCTAGTCATAACTCTAACAACATTATCATTTTTCTTATTATTTAATTCATTGAGCAAATCATTCTAAGCTTTAAGTACTTGTTGTACTTGAGTGGTAACCATAGAAGCATGTTTACTAATAAGTTTAAGTTCACCTTTAACTCTAGACATATAATCACTCAGGTGTTCAATCATATAAGCATTACGTTTCAATTGTCTACCAACATAACCATTGAAGTCTTCTTGCTTAACCATAAAGTCATCAAACTCATCCAAGCATTGGCTAGCAAATTTAGCAGATGGGATTTCACATTTATCAAATCTGTAGAGAGAATTTACCTTTACTACCTGTGTCAGGTTATCAAGACCATGTATCTCTTCAATAGGTGGTAAATTCTTAACATCTTCAGCTTTAATACCTTTTTCTTTCATAGATTTCTTTGCCTCTTGCATATCTTCAGGACTGACAAATAGAATACCCCTTTTCTTTGGAGTTGGCTTAGGAGTTGGTTCAGGGAGTGTCCAATCATTATCATTACTCAATATATTATTCAATAGTAATTCAGCTTGATGAACATTTCTTTCCCTGAAAACACAACTAGCACAACTATTCAGGTGGTCTCTGGAAGCATCAGTTAGTCCATTATAAAAGATATCAAGTATTTCATTTTTCTTGAGAGGATGACTAGGCAAACGATTAAGTAATTGGAGAAGCCTCCACCAAGCTCGTGGGAGACTCTCTTCTTCAATTTGCACAAAATTATATATATCCCTTAAGGCAGCTTGTTTCATATGAGCGGGGAAATATTTAGCAGAGAAGTAATAAATCATATCCTGGGGACTACGCACACAACCAGGAGCAAGAGAATTAAAACATGTTTTAGCATCACCCTTTAATGAGAACGCAAACAACTTAAGGATAAAGTAATAACGAGTTTTCTCATCATGAGTAAACCTGGTGGCTATATCATTTAATTTAGTAAGATGTGCCACAACAGTTTCAGATTCATAGCCATAAAAAGGGTCAGATTCAACCAAAGTAATTAACTCAGGATCGACAGAGAAATCATAATCCTTATCGAAAATAAAGATAGGCGAAGTAGCAAAAGCAGGGTCATATTTCATTCTACCATTCAAGGATTTTTCTTTAAGCTTAGCTAATAATTTATTAAGATCGGATCTATCATTGCAAGCTAAGAAGTCTCTAGCAGTTTCTTCATCCATAACATAACCCTCAGGCGCAACAGGCAATTCATATCTAAGGGGAGAATCTTCATCATCACTTTCATCAATATTATCAGTTTCAATAATTTCATTCTCTCTAACCCTAGCAAGTTGTTCATCAAGAAATTCACCTAGTGGCACAATATTATCAAGCATAGAAGTAGTTTCATCATAAGTATCATGCAAGGCAGAAGTGACATCACCAATAACGTGCGACATATCAGAATGAATACCATGTGTAGGTGTCGCAAGTTTACTCAAAACAGAAGGTGAATCAAGTGCAAAGCTAGATGGTAGTTCCTTACCTCCCCTCGTAGTTGAGGGAAAAATCTTGGTTCTTTTATCTTTCAAGTTCTTCATAGTGATCAGCAGATATAAATCCCAAGTGACTCAAAGAATAGAGATATGATCCCCGGCAACGGCGCCAGAAAATAGTCTTGATAACCCACAAGTATAGGGGATGGCAACAGTTTTCGAGGGTAGAGTATTCAACCCAAATTTATTGATTCGACACAAGGGGAGCCAAAGAATATTCTCAAGTATTAGCAGTTGAGTTGTCAATTCAACCATACCTAGAAACTTAATATCTGCAGCAAAGTAATATGCTAGTAGTGGTAACGATGGCAAAAGTAATGGTAGCATTTTTGGTTTTATAGTGATTGTAACAGTAGCAACGGGAAAGTAAATAAGCAAAGATCAATATATGAAAAGCTCATAGGCAATGGATCAGTGATGGATAATTATGTCGGATGCGATTCCTCATGCAATAGTTATAACCTAGGGTGACACAGAACTAGCTCCAGTTCATCGATGTAATGTAGGCATGTATTCCGAATATAGTCATGCGTGTTTATGGAAAAGAACTTGCATGAAATCTTTTGTCCTACCCTCCCGTGGTAGCAGGGTCCTATTGGAATCTAAGGGATATTAAGGCCTCCTTTTAATAGAGTACTGGACCAAAGCATTAACTCTTAGTGAATACATGAACTCCTCAAACTACGGTCATCACCGGTAAGTATCCCGATTATTGTCACTTCGTGGTTAACGGATCATAACACATAATAGGTGACTATAGACTTGCAATATACGATAAACAACTCACATATATTCATGAAAACATAATAGGTTCAGATCTGGAATCATGGCACTCGGGCCCTAGTGACAAGCATTAAGCATAGCAAAGTCATAGCAACATGAATCTCAGAACATAATGGATACTAGGGATCAAACCCTAACAAAACTAACTTGATTACATGATAAATCTCATCCAACCCATCACCGTCCAGCAAGCCTACGATGGAATTACTCATGCACGGCAGTGAGCATCATGAAATTGGTGGTGGAGGAAGGTTGACGATGACGATGGCGACGGATCCGCCTCTCCGGAGTCCCGAACGGACTCCAGATCGGCCCTCCCGAGAGAGATTAGGGCTTGGCAGCGGCTCCGTATCGTAAAACACGATGAATCCTTCTCTCTTATTTTTTTCTCCCCAAACATGAATATTTAGAGTTGGAGTTGAGGTCGGAGGAGCACCAGGGGGCCCATGAGGCAGGGGCGCGCCCAGGGGTAGGCGCGCCCCCACCCTCGTGGATAGGGTGTGGCCCCTGGCCTTGATTCTTTCGCCAATATTTTTTATATATTCCAAAAATAATCTCCGTTGATTTTCTGGTCATTCCAAGAACTTTTATTTCTGTGCAAAAATAACACCATGGCAATTCTGCTGAAAACAACGTCAGTCCGGGTTAGTTCCATTCAAATCATGCAAGTTAGAGTCCAAAACAAGGGCAAAAGTGTTTGGAAAAGTAGATACGATGGAGACGTATCACCAGCCACCTTTATGCAAAACTTGTTGCATGTCTGTCGGTGGAACTGGTCTCATGTGTGTGGACATGTAAGGTTGGTCCGGGCCGCTTCATCCCCCAATACCGCCGAATCAAAATAAGACATTGGTGGTAAGCAGTATGACTATCACCGCCCACAACTCTTCGTGTTCTACTCGTGTATATTATCTACGCATAGACCTGGCTCATGATGCCACTGTTGGGAAACGTTGCATGGAAAACAAAAAAAAATTCTACGCACACGCAATGATCTATCCAAGGAGATGCATAGCAAAGAGGGGGAGAGTGTGTCTACGTACCCTCATAGACCGTAAGCGGAAGTGTTTCTCAACACGGTTGATGAAAGTCAAACTTCTTGGTGCTTCAACCGATGAAGTACTGAACGCACGGTACCTCCGCGTTCTGCAAATGTTCAGCTCGGTGACGTCCCTCGCCTTCTTGATCCAGCAAGACGTCAAGGTAGTAGATGAGTTCCGTCTGCACGACGGCGTGGTGACGGTGATGGTGAAGTGATCCTCGCAGGGCTTCGCCTAAGCACTACGAAAAATATGACCGGGGGTATAAACGGTTGAGAGGGGCGCCGCACAAGGCCAAACAACTGTCTGGGCTTGCTTGGCGCTCCCCCCATCCAAATTGGTGGGAGGGGAGGAGAGAGGCCAGGAGGCGCCGCAAGTAGGACAAATCCTACTTGGGCTCCTCCCAAGCCGCGCGGCCCCTGCCATATCTATCGGAGGGGGAAGGAAAGATGGGGGAGGGGGAGGAAGGGGGAATCTTATTCCCTTCCTTTCCTTTCCTCCTTCACCTTTCCTTATCCACCTTGGCTGGCCCATATGGGGGCGCACTAGCCCCTTGTGGGTGGTGTGTTTCCCCTCTTGGCCCATAAGGCCCATATCTTTTGTCGGGGGTGCCCGGAAGCCCTTCCGGTGATCCGATAAATACCCGGTACCCCCCGAAACATTTCCGGTGTCTGAATACTATCGTCCTATATATCAATCTTTACCTCCCTACCATTTCGAGACTCCTCATCATGTCTGAGATCTCATTCGGGACTCCGAACAACATTCGGTCACCAAATCACATAACTCATATAATACTATATCGTCATCGAACGTCAAGCGTGCGGACCCTACGGGTTCGAGGACTATGTAGGCATGACCGAGACGCCTCTCCGGTCAATAAACAATAGCAGAACCTGGATGCCCATATTGTCTCCTGCATATTCTAATAAGATCTTTATAGGTCGAACCATTATGACAACATACGTAATTCCCTTTGTCCATCGGTATGTTACTTGCCCGAGATTCGATCATCGGTATCTTCATACCTAGTTCAATCTCGTTACCGGCAATTCTCTTTACTCGTTCCATAATACATCACCTCTTGACTAACTCCTTAGTCGTTTGCTCGCAAGGTTATGATGTGTATTAGTGAGAGGGCCTAGAGATATCTCTTCGATATTCAGAGTGACAAATCCTAGTCCCGATCTATGCCAACTCAACAAACACCTTCGGACATACCTGTAGAGCATCTTTATAATCACCCAGTTACATTGTGAAGTTTGATAGCACACAAGGCATTCCTCCGGTATCCTGGAGTTTCATAATCTCATAGTCAAAGGAATATGTATTTGACATGAGGAAAGCAATAGCAATAAAACTGAATGATCATAATGCTAAGCTAACAATGGGTCTTGTCCATCACATCATTCTCCTAATGATGTGATCCCATTTATCAAATTACAACTCATGTCCATAGTTAGGAAGCCTTAACCATCTTTGAACAATGAGCTAGTCAAGTAGAGGCTCACTAGGGACACGGTGTTTGTTTATGTATTCACACAAGTATTTAGGTTTCCCATCAATACAATTCTAGCATGAATAATAAACATTTATCATGAATAAGGAAATATAAAACAACAACTTTATTTTTGCCTCTAGGGCATATTTCCTTCAATTGCTCCCTTATTTTTTATGTTCCTAGAGAATTATCCTCATTGTTGCATAGAAGAGTTATGTCCTTGTTGCACTGCTAGGTGACAGACCTATTGCAGGAGCAGATGTAGACGTTATGAAAGTTTGGCAAGCTCGATATGTTGACTACTTAATAGTTTAGTGCGCCATGCTTTACGACTTAGAATCGGGAATCAAAAACATTTTGAATGCCATGGAGTATATGAGATGTTCTGAGAGCTGAAATTGGTATTTCGGACTCATGCCCGTGTCAAGAGGTATGTGACCTCTGACAATTGGATTCTGGGTTCCGGCAAACCCTTGAGGTTAGAACTCTGGGGTGCGTACGAAGATCCCTCTCTTCCTAGCTCGCCCTTGCAATGATCTCAAAGCTTAGCTCGCTGAACCCAAGGAACAAGAGACACAAGGGTTTATACTGGTTCGGGCCACCGTTGTGGTGTAATACCCTACTCCAGCGTGGTGTGGTGGATTGCCTCATGGGCTAAGGATGGATCAGTACAGTGGATGAACAGCCTCCTAAGGAGAGGTGTTCTTGAGCTCGATGAGCTGGTGTGTCTCAGGATGGTCCGAATGATCCGTTCGTCCCCCTGCTATGGTGGTGGCTAGCGCTATTTATAGATGCCCTGGTCCTCGTCCCAAATGTTAGGTGGGAGGGGATCCCACAATGGCCAATTTTGAAGGGAGACAACTAGTACAAGTTATCCTCACAAAAGGTGGTCTTCGTGTGCCAAAGGTTCTGGTGGTGATGTAGTTGTGGGCTCCGCGGTGACCTCTGTCCTGCCGTCCTGTTGGTCTTGGTCTTGTTGCACCGATATGGAAACCTTTGCCTAATGCCTCAGGACTCCTCGCCTATGCCTGCGTCTTTAGCACCAAAGGGGAAACTGGCACTCTGCGCCCGCTGGCGCCAGCCTGGCTTCAGTTGTCATGGCTCACGCCACGCGAACCTCGTGAGGTGCCCCTTGCATAGGTATATCTGCCTCTCAGGAGCCAGCCTAGCGAGGCTGCCCCTGAGGAGGTCCTGTGTTGTCCACCTGACGAGGTTTGGCCCCTCGCGAGGGTCTTGAGTGGTTGCTGATCAATATGGGCCGCACCGGGCCGCCGGTAGAGCCATGCCATGGGCCGCAGGCAGACAAGTCTGGGTACCCACGTTCCCAGGACGCCGATAGTAGCCCCTGGGCCCAACGCATGCTCGGACTTGGCTTCGAGGCAAAGCCAAAGGGCAAGTGCGGAGCGTCACGGGCCCCAACCACATGCAGCCTTGATTGATGCCGGGCGATTGGCAGGACGTGGGCGTCTCCGCTTCCCCATGCTACCTTGATATCCGACTAGCTAGGCGGCCACCGTTGTCTACACAGCCCCACCTTCATTGCTGGCAGCACACTCCCCAACTCCTCCGTCTTCCCGAAAGCAATAGTCTCCTCCTCCAATCCGACCAGGATCCAATCCTCTCCACCGCCATGGCGCCAAGGCGGAAGAAGAAGGGAAAAAAAGAAGTCCCAGGCTTCAGCCGAAGCACCATCGGCCTTCGAGCCCGCCGTCGAGCGGTAGGTGGTGCTCAACCAGGAGGCGATGGAGAAGGTTCGACCAGCAATCACTGCCGAATCCAATGAGTGGGGGAAGATGGTGGCTTGGCCTGTATCCCGCGTTGCGGTCGACGGGACATCCACCGAGATCCCCATTCATCCTCACGCCCTCCGGGCTAGCCTGATTCCCCCTTTCTCTGCCTTCTGCAACATCGTGCTATCTCACTACCAAATCAATATGATGCACCTGGATCCATCATCCTTCTTGCCGTCTTCGCCTTTGTTTGTGAGCCCATGGTGGGCAGCGCTCTGGATGTTTGAGCTTCCAAGTCGTGGTTGCGATAGCCGGCGCGGGGATTGACTTCAAGCTTTCGCCGTCTGTGAGTGGGTTCTGGAGGCGGTGGGTGTTTGTGGATCCCGGCGTGCTCCGCCCCTGCTCTTGCTTCCGGCAGCGCCAGCTGCTCCCAGCTTCGGCTGGGGGGCACAAGAAGCTCGCTGACCCGCATCTTGCCCATGTCTGGCACCGGCTGACTAGGCTGAAGGATCTCAGCGTGATGGCGCCTGAGGGAGTCCTGGATTAGGGGGTCTCCGAACAGCCAGACTATCTCCATTGGCCGGACTGTTAGACTATGAAGATACAAGATTGAAGACTTCGTCTTGTGTCCGGATGGGACTCTACTTGGGTGGAAGGAAAGCTAGGCAATACAGAAATGGATATCTCCTCGTTTGTAACCGACCTTGTGTAACCCTAACCCTCTCTGGTGTCTATATAAACCGAAGGGTTTTAGTCCGTAGGACAATAATCACAACATACAATCATACCATAGGCTAGCTTCTAGGGTTTAGCCTCTCTGATCTTGTGGTAGATCTACTCTTGTACTACCCATATCATCAATATTAAACAAGCAGGACGTAGGGTTTTACCTCCATCAAGAGGGCCTGAACCTGGGTAAAACATCGTGTCCCCTGCCTCCTGTTACCATCCAGCCTAGACGCATAGTTCGGGACCCCCTACCCAAGATCCGCCGGTTTTGACACCGACATTGGTGCTTTCATTGAGAGTTCCTCTGTGTCGTCGCCGTTAGGCTTGATGGCTCCTACTATCATCGATAGCGATGCGGTCCAGGGTGAGACTTTTCTCCCCGGACAGATCTTCGTATTCGGCAGCTTTGCACTGCGGGCTAATTCGCTTGGCCTTCTGGAATAGATTGAAAGCTACGCCCCTGGCCGTCAGGTCAGATTTGGAAGTTTGAACTACATGGCCGACATCCGCGGAGACTTGATCTTCGACGGATTCGAGCCACAGCCGGGCGCGCCGCACTGTCGCGATGGGTATGTGTAACACCCTCGATGCGACTATAGCTCCCATGTGTTGAGGCACGACTTAGAGACATAATCGCATTGAAGGCATATGTCGCAAGTTAGGCAATCTTCACAACATCCCATGTAATATAAATAATAAAGGGGAGATAACATAGTTGGCTTACACTCGCCACGTCAATCAAGTACATAAATAACATTACATCATCCAACCACTCATGGTCCAACTACGGCGCCAAAATAAAAGATAACCCAACATGCGACACGGTCCCGATCACCCCCAACAGGGCACCACTACTGATCATCAGGAAAGGAAACATAGTATCGTTGAGAGAGTCTTCGTCGAACTCCCACTTGAGCTCAAGCGCGTCACCTGGAGCGGAATCATCAGTCCCTGCATCTGGTGTAATAGTAATCTGTGAGCCACAGGGACTCAGCAATCTCGCACCCTCGCGATCAAGACTATTTAAGCTTATAGGTATGGCAAGGTAAATATATGTGGAGCTGCAGCAAGCGACTAGCAAATAAGGTGGCTATCTTGTTCGCAAAAGAGAGCGAGAAGAGGAGGCAAAGCGCGAGCGAGAAACTAAAGAGCAACCTGCGCAAACATTACTCCAACATCGTGTCCACTTCTCGGACTCCGCCGAGAAGAGGCCATCACGGTAACACACTCGGTTGATTCATTTTAGTTAAGTTAAGGTTCAAGTTATCTACAACCGGACATTAACAAATTCCCATCTGCCCATAACCGCGGGCATGGCTTTCGAAAGTTCAAATCCCTGCAGGGGAGTCCCAACTTAGCCCATGACAAGCACTCATGGTCAACGAAGGAATAGATCTCCTCCCGAGACGTTCCGATCACACTCGGTATCTCGGTTCTTCAAGACACTTCGACAGGTTAAAACAAGACCAGCAACACCGCCCGAATGTGCCGACAAATCCCGATAGGAGCTGCACATATCTCGTTCTCAGGGCACACTCAGATGAGCGCTCCATACAACTAAAACCAAACCTCGAGTTTCCCCGAGGGGGTGCTGCACATGACTTTAGTTTGGACCAACACTCAGAGGAGCACTGGCCCTGGGGGGGGGGGCTAAAATAAGATGACCCTCGGGCTCCGGAAACCCAAGGGAAAAACAGGCTAGGTTGCAAATGGTAAAACCAAGGTTGGGCATTGCTGGAAAAGCTTTAATCAAGGCGAACTATCAAGGGGTTCCCATTATAACCCAACCGCGTAAGGAACGCAAAATCCGGGAACATAACACCGATATGACCGAAACTAGGGCGGCAAGAGTGGAACAAAACACTAGGAAGGAGGCCGAGCCTTCCACCCTTTAACAAGTATATAGATGCATTAAGATAACATGGCAAAATAATGATAGCCCAACAAGTAAATAAAAGTTCCAACAAGGAGCGGCCTCCAATCTTCACCTGCAACTAGCAACGCTATAAGAGGGGCTGAGCAAAGGGGTAACATAGCCAATCAATGGTTTGCTAGGACATGGTGGGTTAGAGGTTTGAGATGGCAATTTGGGAGGCTTGAAAGCAAGTGGTAGGCATCGTAGCATTGGCATAGCAAAAGAGCGAGCAATCTAGCATAGCAAAGATAGTAGTGATTTCGAGGGTATGATCATGTTGCCTGCAAAGTTGTCAGAGTTGACTGGATCCTCGAAAGAAAACTCAAGGGGCTCCTCGTTAGCGAACTCGTCTCCCGTCTCTGCCCAAACAAGACAAACAAGCAACAAGGACACAATCAACCACGTGCAAGGATCAAACAATATGATGCAAGGATGGTATGCTATGCGGGATGCGATGCGGGATGCATATGCAAGATTTGACAAGGGTTGAATGAACCTGGACTCAACTTGGAAATCCAAGTGTGCCACTTGAAAGATGAAATGAAATCGCTTGAAAACGATATAAAGAACGTCCGAATCGGAGTTACGGTTTGGAAATGGCAAGCAATTCAAATATGACGATGTTCTGCGATTTACAGCAAGTAGGCATCTAAATGCAACAAGATGAACATGTTACAACACCCAAACATGACAACAAAATACATGGCAGGGATGCATTCAACATGCTTAACAAAAGTCTAGCACTGAGCTACGGCCAATTCATCCATTAACAGGTTCAAACAAGCATGGCAAAAATGCATATGGTAAACAGATTTCAGACTTTGTGAAATTAACACTTGTTTGGAATTTTAGATCAGGTAGCACAATTCGGAGCAACAAAACTACATGTTACAGGACATGTACATGGCAAAGTAAAGCATGGCATGGAGCTACTCAAAGATCTTAACAAAAGTCCCTTAGTGACCTTGAGCCAAAAGGGATCAGAAAATACAATTGCAAGCATGTGAACATGACAAAAACATAATCAGTTCTCAAACTTAGTGAAAACTGGAGCATGCTGAAAACAGATATCAAGTAGGCATGTTTACGAGCTCGATGCACTCACTACGGAGCAATTCATGACCAACTAAGCATACACCCATCAAGAATACACAAAATGCAAGCTATACATGGCAAGAACAATAGCATAGCACGCACAGATCAACTACAACATCATCGGCAAAATCGCTAACAAGTAGACAATCTGCCCAGATTCACGAAGTAGCAAAAGTAGAGCTCGATTGACTCAAGCTAGGGTGCTCCATAATTGCAAACAAAGACATAGATGGATAGAGCACTACAAGATTAAAAAAAATCCTTACTGATCATCCTCAAAAGAGGCACGGATCGCTAGGAAACAACATGAACATATGGCCATATGAGATAAATAGGTCAAGGACTTGGTGGAAATGCTAAGTCCCTGAAATCAGCATTACCAAGTGCCTCACTTTGCAAGCTTGTACTAGTCACCACACACATCACAAAAATACATGGGTTGCACCTCTGGAAAGATGGCAACACCCTTAACAAAACATATGTAGAGCTCATGGGCATATCATGCACACAATAATCATGGCAAAAATGACAAATATCTAAATGGAGTAGTAGATCTGACAAATATCTCAAGTAGCCCTCTTCTAACAGCATTTCGGGCATCAAGATGAACTCAAATGAAAATGATGCAATGGACTGAAATGATGTACTCTCTAAGATGAACATTTTGATATGCTATATGCCCAAAACGGAGTTACGGATGAGGAGTTACGATGCTTCAAAATTTGCCAAAAATCTGAGAAACTGGGGACTTAGAGAAAAAAACAACCTCTAGGGTTTCAGATCTGGATCGCCGGCGCGCGAACCGAGGTCGGCGGCGGGCTCGCCGGAGAAGGGGCAGGGCGGCCGGATCCCTCGCCGGAGAAGTCGCCGGCGTCGAGGAGGAGGTCGCCCGGAGCTTCAAGGAGGCGGGGCGGCACCGGATCTGCGGCGGCGTCGGGCTTGGCGGCGGAGGCGGCGGAGGCGAGCGGGCGGAGATGGTGCGGCGGCGGAGCTCGCCGACGCAGGAGTCGATGGCGGAGAGCGGCGGCCGGCTCGGGCGAGGAAGGAGGAGGCGCGCGCGGGCGGCGGCGCCCGGATCTGGGCCGTGGGGGCCCCTCCTGGGCCCGGGCGGGCCGACCGGCGACGAAGTGGGCGCGAGGACGCGGGCGAATGGGCGGCTGCCACGTGTCGGCGGGCGGCTAGCCGGACATGTCCGTCGGCGCGGATTTTGTCCGGTGCGGCGCGGTGGAAGAGGAGCTAGATTTTTCGGGAAGGAAGGAGAAGGAGAATTTTCGGGGGATCTTTAAATAGGCATAGGAGGAGCTAGGAGTGTCCAAATGAGGTGCAGTTTTCGGCCACGCGATCGTGATCGAACGCTCTAGATGATGGAGAGGGTTTTGGTGGGTTTTGGGCCAACTTGGAGGGGTGTTGGGCTGCAACACACACGAGGCCTTTTCGGTCCCTCGGTTAACCGTTGGAGTATCAAACGAAGTCCACATGGTACGAAACTTGACAGGAGGTCTACCGGTAGTGAACCAAGGCCGCTTGGCAAGTCTCGGTCCAATCCAGAAATGTTTAAACCCACACACGAAAGAAAGGTAGAAATGACCACCGGAGGAGAACGAAGCGCCGGAATGCAAAACGGACAACGGGGAAAATGCTCGAATGCATGAGATGGACACGTATGCAAATGCAATGCACATGATGACATGATATGAGATGCATGACAACGACAACAACACACGGAGACAAAAACCCGAACCCGAGAAAATAAAATAACTTAACGCCGGAAACGGCAAGAGTTGGAGTACAAATTGGGAAAGTTACATCCGGGGTGTTACAACACTCCACCACTACGAAAGGATCTCGTCCCGAGATCTAAGACTGATAGAACGTCGGGTACTCAGAACAGAGGTGATCCTCGCGTTCCCAAGTAGCTTCACGGTCGGAATGGTGTGACCACTTGACTTTGAGGAATTTGATTGACTTGTTGCGAGTCTTGCGTTCAGTCTCTTCAAGAATAGCAACTGGGTGCTCATGATAGGAGAGATCTTCTTGGAGCTCAATGTCCTCGAAGTTGAGGGTGCGGTCAGGAGTCTTGAAGCACTTTCGGAGCTGAGAGACATGGAACACGTCGTGAACATTTACAAAGTTTGAAGGAAGCTCGAGTTGATAGGCGAGATCGCCTCTCTTGCTGACAATCTTGAAAGGTCCCACGTATCTGGGGGCAAGCTTCCCTTTGATACAGAAGCGACGAGTACCTTTCATAGGAGAGACGCGGAGGTAAACATGATCTCTGATCTCAAAAGCCAAATCACGGTGCTTACTATCATAGTAGCTCTTCTGGTGGGATTGGGCTGCTTTGAGGTTATCACGAATGACTTTGCACATTTCCTCTGCCTCTGTGATTAAGTCATTTCCCAAAAGCTGACGTTCACCGGTTTCAGACCAGTTGAGAGGGGTACGGCACTTCCTGCCATACAGAATTTCAAATGGGGCCTTGCCTGAACTTGCTTGAAAACTGTTGTTGTAGGAGAATTCTGCATAAGGAAGACAATCCTCCCACTTCATGCCGAAGGAGATCACACAAGCCCTGAGCATATCTTCAAGAATCTGGTTGACACGCTCGACTTGACTGCTAGTTTGAGGATGAAAAGCTGTGCTGAAGTGGATGTTGGTGCCCATGGCCTTCTGAAAAGAATCCCAAAACTTGGAGGTAAGGATGCTCCCACGGTCTGAAGAGATCACTTGTGGAATACTGTGCAGAGAGACAATCCGAGAGGTATAGAGTTCCGCCAATTGAGCTGCAGTGATTGACTCTTTGATAGGTAGAAAGTGAGCCACTTTAGTGAGTTTGTCGATGACAACGAATATAGCATCATTGCCACGCTTGGACTTTGGAAACCCAGTCACGAAGTCCATTTCAATGTGGCCAAACTTCCATTCTGGAATGGCAAGAGGTTGGAGGAGACCAGCTGGCCTTTGGTGTTCTGCCTTCACTCTTCTGCAGACATCACATTCATTCACGAACTGAGCAATCTCGCGCTTCATTTGAGTCCAGCAATAAGCCTGCTTGAGGTCCTGATACATCTTCATACTCCCAGGGTGGATGGAGAGGAGAGAATTGTGAGCCTCGTGCATGATCACTTTACGGAGTTCACCTTTGGGTACAACAATACGATCCTCGAAGAAGAGAGTATCCTTGTCATCAAGGCGGTAGCACTTGTACTTGGGTTGACTCTTGGCAATCCCAATCTTCACCTTTTTCACCATAGCATCAAGAAACTGGGCTTGGCGAATCTGGTCTGCCAAGGTAGGAGAGACTTGAAGGTTGGTGAGGAAACCTTGAGGAACAACTTGCTGGTTAAGTTTGCGGAAAGCTTCACAAAGCTCGGGTTGATAAGGCTTGAGAATAAGACTGTTGCAATAAGCCTTTCTGCTCAATGCGTCAGCAATCACATTGGCCTTGCCTGGAGTATACTCGATACTCGGATTATACTCTTGAATCATTTCGACCCATCGAGTTTGCCTGAGGTTGAGATTAGGCTGAGTGAAGATGTACTTGAGACTCTTGTGATCAGTGAAAATGTCCACTTTTCTTCCCAATAATAGATGTCTCCAAGTAAAACGAGCATGCACAACTGCCACCAACTCGAGATCATGAGTGGGGTAGTTCTTCTCATTGGGCTTCAACTGGCGAGAGGTATAAGCAACAACTTTCTTCTCTTGCATCAACACTGCGCCAAGACCTTGGAGATAGGCATCACAAAAGACCTCATACGGCTTGGATTCATCAGGCGGAGTCAGAACTGGAGCAGTGATCAATTTCTCTTTCAAAGTGTTGAAAGCAATGCCACACTCCGGAGACCAAACGTACTTGACGTGCTTCTGGAGAAGATTTGAGAGAGGCTTCGCGATCTTAGAAAAGTTTTCAACGAATCTTTGACAGTAGCTTGCGAGACCAAGGAAGCTACGGAGTTGCTTCACGTTCTGAGGAGGTTCCCAATTCACAATTGCAGACACCTTCTCAGGATTCACCGCTATGCCCTTGGCAGAGATGATATGACCAAGATAAAGAACCTCATCGAGCCAAAATTCGCACTTGGAGAACTTGGCGTAGAACTGGTGTTCCCTCAACTTATCGAGTACCAAACGCAAGTGCTTGGCATGATCTTCCTTGTTCTTCGAGAAAACCAGAATGTCATCGAGATAGACCAAAACAAAGTCATTGGTGTAGGCGTTGAAGATGAAGTTCATCATGCGAGAGAACGTCGGAGGAGCGTTGACGAGGCCAAAAGACATGACAGTGTATTCATATGAACCATAGCTTGTCCTGAAAGCCATCTTGGGAATATCTTGCTCACGGATTTGAATCTGATATAACCCATACGGAGATCAAGCTTGGAGAATACTTGGGCACCTTTGAGTTGTTCGAACAGCTCATTGCTGTTGGGAAGTGGATATTTGTTCTTGATGGTCTTCTTGTTCAATGGACGGTAATCAACACAAAGTCGGTCCGTTCCATCCTTCTTCTTCACAAAAAGAACACCACAACCCCACGGAGAAGAACTAGGACGGATGAGACCCATTCTTTCTTGAATATCGAGTTGCTTCTTCAGCTGCTTCAACTCTTCAGGTCCGAGCTTGTAAGGATGCTTGCACACAGGTTCCGTGCCGGGCTCAAGATCAATAACGAATTCAACTGGCCAGTGCGGAGGCATTCCTGGAAGCTCTTCTGGAAAGACGTCTTGATATTCGCAAATGAATGGAATCTGCGAGATAGCATCGAGTTCACCCTTCTCATTGAGAGAAAACAGACGGATGGTATCATCACGAGCGGCAAAGACAATTACATCCTCAGACGAATGAGTCAATTAAATCTGCCTGGCTGCACAATTAAGATGTGCCTTGTGCTTAGTAAGCCAATCCATTCCGAGAATAAGATCAATATCCGAGTTGCCAAGAACCATCCGAGAAGAGAGAAACTTGTAATCGCCCAACGTGATAGAGACGTCCGGGACGCAATTGTTAGAAGTCATTTGCTTGCCCGGAGACACAATCTTCAATGGAACAGGAATCCTTTCGGTCACAAAATCATGCTTGGCCACAAATGGAGTTGAAATAAAAGAAAGCGATGCACCAGTGTCAGAAAGAACTTTTGCAGGAACATCATTAACAGGAAGGTTACCCATAATCACATCTGGCGAGTCCTCTGCCTGAGCTGCATTCAGCAAATTGACCTTGGCGTGCTTGGGGTTATGCTTGACCACAGCTGTACTTGCCGATCTGACAGGAGGAGGAGGAGGGAGGCGCCTCTGATTGAGACACTTGTTGGCATAGTGACCCTTCTGTTGGCACTTGTTGCACGTGACCACTAAAAGCGGACGGTGGTACGGAGCACTCGATCTTGGAGCTTGAGACAAAGTCTTGTTCTGAAAGCCAGGGTTGGGTGGGTGGGAAGAACCACTGCCACCTTTGCTCTTCTGCTGATACGGTTGACGGAACGGAGGAGGAGGAAGCCAATACTTCTGCTGCTTGGTCACTTGAGTAGAGGAAGAAGGAGTAACATCTCTGACTCGCTTCTTGGAAGCATCACACCTCAATTGAGCAGCCTCTTGCTTCAGTGCCATGTTGTAGAACTCATCGTACCTCAAGGGCTCAAAGAGAACAAGAGCTAGCTGAATTTCTTCTCTGAGACCACCCCTGAATTGGTATATCATGCTCTTCTCATCAGGCACGTCCTGCTTGGCAAAGCGGGCGAGCTTCTGGAACAACTTGTTGTAGTCATAGACAGACAAAGAGCCTTGCTTCAGGTTGCGGAATTCCTCACGCTTGCTTTCAACCATGCTCTGAGGGATATGGTGAGCTCTGAAATCTCGATGGAATTCATCCCAAGTGATAACACGTCCACCTCTGGAATCCTTGTACTGCTGGAACCATTCTGCAGCTTGATCTTTGAGTTGGAAGGAAGCGAACTTGAAAAAGTCCTCAGGCCTGACGTTACTGCACTCGAAATGCTTGTACAGATCCACAAGCCAATCGTCAGCATCAGTTGCCTCAACACAATTGCTGAAAGTCTTTGGCCCATTAGCAAGGAACTGGTTGAGTGTAGCAAAGTGATTCTGATTGTTGCCTTGGTTCCCTTGGTTGCCTTGATTTCGCTCTTGGAGAATTTGCATGATCGACTGTGTGTTTGCATTGGTTGCGGCCAACACAGCTTGCCATGCCTCCGGAGGAGGTGGAGGTGGCGGCGGATCAGGATTCGGAGTCGTGCGCGTTGGAGGAGCCATCCTGAAGAGGTTGACCACCGTTAGCACATTGATAGATAAATATTGAATCTGAATCCAACGGAATGAAAATTGCAACATATAGTCTTCACATCCGAAAAAAATGAACGAATGCATTCCTCTTGAAATGGTCACATATCCATAAATTGAAAAGCCACTTAGAATTAAGGTAGAGAAATAAATCAACAAGGTATGGATCAAGAACGAATAATCGGTAAGAAATCCCAATCTCAAACCAATATCCGTGGAAGAAGAACTAGAGCTACAAGAATTCCCACCTATGAAACTTCCGAACCTTTCCGGTTATGCAATCAGATGTTGGGGATACAGGGGAAGCATAATATCTCACCCAAATCTAGCAAATCCTACATCCAGCTGTATCCATCCTTCAACACATAACCGAGAAAAACTTCGGAAACCATCTATCTCAACCTTCGAAAAGCATCCGTTATACAAGTTATGGCGATACTCCCGAACTCCCGCCCCAGTACTGGGTGGCGTCGAGGTTATCTCACCAACGAACTGCATAAAAGAGATTTTCGATGTCGGCGTACTAAACTCAGGTATTCCAGAACTGCAACGATAAAATTATGACGACAACACCTCAGAGCTCAACTCCCCGGTACACTTCCACAAAACCCCTGACAGGAGGCACCAAGACAATGTTCTCGTCATAAAACCATCGGAACGATTCCAAGATACCTGCGTGATCCTAAATTTTTTTTAGTGAAATTCAAGAAGAGAAGAGTCAAAACTCTACGTCAGGATGCCTTACCAGAGCGATGAGGAGACTGGGAAGTAAAAAGAATTCCTAAACTCTCCGATATATAATTCCTAGATGACTCAAAACATTTTTTCTAGACACAACTCGGCTGCTAAAAACGATCAAGCAATGGGGCTCCGAAGGTCGGGGAAGGCTCTGAATACCAACTTGTAACACCCTCGATGCGACTATAGCTCCCACGTGTCGAGGCACGACTTAGAGACATAATCGCATTGAAGGCATATGTCGCAAGTTAGGCAATATTCACAACATCCGATGTAATATAAATAATAAAGGGGAGATAACATAGTTGGCTTACACTCGCCACGTCAATCAAGTACATAAATAACATTAAATCATCCAACCACTCATGGCCCGACTAGGGCGCCAAAATAAAAGATAACCCAACATGCGACACGGTCCCGATCACCCCCAACAGGGCACCACTACTGATCATCAGGAAAGGAAACATAGTATCGTTGAGAGTCTTTGTCGAACTCCCACTTGAGCTCAAGCGCGTCACCTAGAGCGGAATCATCAGTCCCTGCATCTGGTGTAATAGTAATCTGTGAGCCATAGGGACTCAGCAATCTCGCACCCTCGCGATCAAGACTATTTAAGCTTATAGGTATGGCAAGGTAAATATATGTGGAGCTGCAGCAAGCGACTAGAAAATAAGGTGGCTATCCTGTTCGCAAAAGAGAGTGAGAAGAGGAGGCAAAGCGCGAGCGAGAAACTAGAGAGCAACCTGCGCAAACATTACTCCAACATCGTGTCCACTTCCCGGACTCCGCCGAGAAGAGGCCATCACGGTAACACACTCGGTTGATTCATTTTAGTTAAGTTAAGGTTCAAGTTATCTACAACCGGACATTAACAAATTCCCATCTGCCCATAACCGCGGGCACGGCTTTCGAAAGTTTAAATCCCTGCAGGGGAGTCCCAACTTAGCCCATGACAAGCTCTCACGGTCAACGAAGGAATATACCTCCTCCCGAGACGTTCCGATCAGACTCGGTATCTCGGTTCTTCAAGACACTTCGACAGGCTAAAACAAGACCAGCAACACCGCCCAAATGTGCCGACAAATCCCGATAGGAGCTGCACATATCTCGTTCTCAGGGCACACTCAGATGAGCGCTCCATACAACTAAAACCAAACCTCGAGTTTCCCCGAGGGGGCGCTGCACAGGACTCTAGTTTGGACCAACACTCAGAGGAGCACTGGCCCTGGGGGGCTAAAATAAGATGACCCTCGGGCTCCGGAAACCCAAGGGAAAAAGAGGCTAGGTTGCAAATGGTAAAACCAAGGTTGGGCATTGCTGGAAAAGCTTTAATCAAGGTGAACTATCAAGGGGTTCCCATTATAACCCAACCGCGTAAGGAACGCAAAATCCGGGAACATAACACCAATATGATGGAAACTAGGGCGGCAAGAGTGGAACAAAACACTAGGCGAGAGGCCGAGCCTTCCACCGTTTACCAAGTATATAGATGCATTAAGATAACATGGCAAAATAATGATATCCCAACAAGTAAATAAAAGTTCCAACAAGGAACGGCCTCCAATCTTCACCTGCAACTAGCAACGCTATAAGAGGGGCTGAGCAAAGCGGTAACATAGCCAATCAACGGTTTGCTAGGACATGGTGGGTTAGAGGTTTGACATGGTAAGTTGGGAGGCTTGAAAGCAAGTGGTAGGCATCGTAGCATTGGCATAGCAAAAGAGCGAGCAATCTAGCATAGCAAAGATAGTAGTGATTTCGAGGGTATGATCATCTTGCCTGCAAAGTTGTTAGAGTTGACTGGATCCTCGAAACCAAACTCAACGGGCTCCTCGTTAGCAAACTCGTCTCCCGTCTCTACCCAAACAAGACAAACAAGCAACAAGGACACAATCAACCACGTGCAAGGATCAAACAATATGATGCAAGGATGGTATGCTATGCGGGATGCGATGCGGGATGCATATGCAAGATTTGACAAGGGATGCATGAACCTGACCTCAACTTGGAAATCCAAGTGTGACACTGGAAATATGAGATGAAATCGCTTGAAAACGATATAAAGAACGTCGGAATCGAAGTTACGGTTTGGAAATGGCAAGCAATTCAAATATGACCACGTTCTGCGATTTACAGCAAGTAGGCATCTAAATGCAACAAGATGAACATGTTACAGCACCCAAACATGACAACAAAATACATGGCAGGGATGCATTCAAGATGCTTAACGAAAGTCTAGCACTGAGCTACGGCCAATTCATCCATTAACAGGTTCAAACAAGCATGGCAAAAATGCATATGGTAAACAGATTTCAGACTTAGTGAAATTAACACTTGTCTGGAATTTCAGATCAGGTAGCACACTTCGGAGCAACAAAACTACATGCTACAGGACCTGTACATGGCAATGTAAAGCATGGAATGAAGCTACTCAAAGAGCTTAACAAAAGTCCCTTAGTGACCTTGAGCCAAAAGGGATCATAAAATACAATTGCAAGCATGTGAACATGGCAAAAACATAATCAGTTCTCAGACTTAGTGAAAACTGGAGCATGCTGAAAACAGATATCAAGTAGGCATGTTTACGAGCTCGATGCACTCACTACGGAGCAAGTCATGACCAACTAAGCATACGCTCGTAAAGAATACACAAGATGCAAGCTAGACATGGCAAGAACAATAGCATAGCATGCACGGATCAACTACAACATCATCGGCAAAATCGCTAACAAGTAGACAATCTGCCCAGATTCACGAAGTAGCAAAAGTAGAGCTCGATTGACTCAAGCTAGGGTGCTCCATAATTGCAAACAAAGACATAGATGGATAGAGAACTACAAGATTAACAAAACATCCTTACTGATGATCCTCAAAAGAGGCACGGATCGCTAGGAAACAACATGAACATATGGCCATATGAGATAAAAAGGTCAAGGACTTAGTGGAAATGCTAAGTCTCTGAAATCAGCTTTACCAAGTGCCTCACTTTGCAAGCTTGTACTAGTCACCACACACATCACAAAAATACATGGGTTGCACCTCTGGAAAGATGGCAACACCCTTAACAAAATATATGTAGAGCTCATGGGCATATCATGCACACAATAATCATGGCAAAAATCACAAATATCTAAATGGAGTAGCAGATCTAACAAATATCTCAAGTAGCCCTCTTCTAACAGCATTTCGGGCATCAAGATGAACTCAAATGAAAATGATGCAATGGAGTGAAATGATGTAGTCTCTGAGATGAACATTTTGATATGCTATATGCTCAAAACGGAGTTACGGATGAGGAGTTATGATACGTCAAAGTTTGCCAAAAATCTGAGAAACTGGGGACTTAGAGAAAAAAAAACAACCTCTAGGGTTTCAGATCTGGATTGCCGGCGCGCGAACCGAGGTCAGCGGCGGGCTCGCCGGAGAAGGGGCAGGGCGGCCGGATCCCTCGCCGGAGAAGTCGCCGGCGTCGAGGAGGAGGTCGCCCGGAGCTTCAAGGAGGCGGGGCGGCACCGGATCTGCGGCGGCGTCGGGCTTGGCGACGGAGGCGGCGTCGGCGAGCGGGCGGAGGTGGTGCGGCGGGGGTGCTCGCCGGTGCCGGAGTCGATGGCGGAGAGCGGCGGCCGGCTCGGGCGAGGAAGGAGGAGGCGCGCGTGGGCGGCGGCGCCCGGATCTGGGCCATAGGGGCCCCTCCTGGGCCCGGGCGGGCCGACCGGCGCGAAGTGGGCGCGAGGACGCGGGCGAATGGGCGGCTGCCACGTGTCGGCAAGCGGCTAGCCGGACATGTCTGTCGGCGCGGATTTTGTCCGGTGCGGCGCGGTGGAGAGGGTTTTGGTGGGTTTTGGGCCAACTTGGAGGGGTGTTGGGCTTTGGGCCAACTTGGAGGGGTGTTGGGCTGCAGATGAGGTCCAAATGAGGTGCGGTTTTCGGCCACGCGATCGTAATCGAACGCTCTAGATGATGGAGAGGGTTTTGGTGGGTTTTGGGCCAACTTGGAGGGGTGTTGGGCTGCAACACACACGAGGCCTTTTCGGTCCCTCTGTTAACCGTTGGAGTATCAAACGAAGTCCACATGGTACGAAACTTGACAGGCGGTCTACCGGTAGTGAACCAAGGCCGCTTGGCAAGTCTCGGTCCAATCCGGAAATGTTTAAACCCCACACACGAAAGAAAGGTAGAAATGACCACCGAAGGAGAACGAAGCGCCGGAATGCAAAACGGACAACGGGGAAAATGCTCGAATGCATGAGATGAACACGTATGCAAATGCAATGCACATGATGACATGATATGAGATGCATGACAACGACAACAACACACGGAGACAAAAACCCGAAACCGAGAAAATAAAATAACTTAACGCCGGAAACGGCAAGAGTTGGAGTACAAATTGGGAAAGTTACATCCGGGGTGTTACAGTATGACCTAGCTCTGCCACCGAACAGTACCCCAGAGGCCGCGCCCGCATCAGCTCCGACCCTTAGCTCGGAGCCAACTGCGCCAATCGAGGACGGGTGGTTAGGCACCGCCTCAGGGGCTGCAGTCTTAACGGTGATCGAGCCAAACACCAGCATAATCCTCTGCGCAGCCCGTGACTCCAAGGTGACGGACTCTTTTTCTGACTCCGAACCGCCCGCGCCCTTGCCAATCGAATCCGATTGGGCGCCAATCATGGAATTCACCGCCGCGGATATCTTTCAGCACTTGCCCTTCGGCGACATTCTGAATTCACTAAGGTCTCTCTCTTTGTCAGCAGAGAACTGGCCAGATTATCGCCAACAGGATTGGGATGCGGACGACGAAGAAATTCGATGCCCACCCACCACCCACTTAATAGCCACTGTCGACGACTCAACCGACATGCTCGACTTCGACTCCGAAGACATCGACGGTATGGATGACGATGCGGGAGGCGAAGAGAAACCACCGCCCACAGAGTGCTGGATGACCACCTCATCATATGACGTATACACGGTGGACACACCAAAAGAAGATGACGACGAGGAACGGAAGGACGCACCGAAGGCTTGTTCCCTCGAGAAGCAGTCAAAGCGGCAGCGCAAGCGCCGCCCCAAATCCCGCCTCGGCAGAAATAACGATCATACAGACCCAGCGTTGGAGCAGGGAGAACCACTGCCAGACTACGGCAATATGGAGAATCAAACCGAACAAACCAATTCTATCAAAGATAATAGTCCGGACGACATAACGCTGGACAGGCACCCGAAGCAGCAGAATGCCCGTCAAAGGCTTCTTGCCACCGCGAGGAGTCTGAAAAAGCAGAAGCAAAGGGTCAAGGCTGCACAGGACACACTCCAAATCAGATGGAGCAAAGTACTCAACACAGCAGCAAAGTACGGCGGCAATCGCCCCACCAAGAGCTACCCAAAGCAGAAGCTGCTACCTGAATTCGATGAGGAGGCCTCAGACCCCCCACAACCAAAAATAAAAACGGCCACCTGGCCGGATAGATGACCTCACGGCCAACATAGAGCGGCAAACAACGCCACCCACAAGCCAATACGCGATCCACGCGAGGGCTCGCACCAAAAGGACGGCGCAACCAGATCCATCTATGGACCACGCAAGCGCGCCCCAGCATACGATGTAACACAACAAATATCCGAACAATGTGGTACACCCAGATACAGGGGTGCTGCACACCCCCTATGTTTCACCGGCGAGGTGCTGGACCATGAATTTCCAGAGGGATTCAAACCCGTAAACATAGAGGCATACGATGGAACAACAGACCCTAGGGTCTGGATTGATGACTATATCCTCCATATCCACATGGCTCGGGGAGATGATCTCCACGCCATTAAGTATTTACCCCTCAAACTCAAAAGGCCAGCTCGGCACTGGCTTAAGAGCCTCCCCGAAAGCTCCATTGGAAGTTGGGAAGAGCTCGAAGATGCCTTTCGGGCAAATTTTCAAGGGACTTATGTCCGACCTCCGGACGCAGATGATTTGAGTCATATAACTCAACAGCCCGGAGAGTTAGCCCGAAAGCTTTGGAACAGGTTTCTTACTAAAAAGAACCAAATTGTCGACTGTCCGGACGCCGAAGCCTTGGCAGTTGTCGGTGTCAAAACCGGCGGATCTCAGGTAGGGGGTCCCGAACTGTGCGTCTAGGCAGATGGTAACAGGAGACAAGGGGCACGATGTTTTTACCCAGGTTTGGGCCCTCTCGATGGAGGTAAAACCCTACGTCCTTCTTGATTAATATTAATGATATGGGTAGTACAAGAGTAGATCTACCACGAGATCAGAGAGGCTAAACCCTAGAAGCTAGCCTATGGTATGATTGTTGTTGTCCTACGGACTAAAACCCTCCGGTTTATATAGACAGCGAAGAGGGCTAGGGTTACACAGAGTCGGTTACAATGGTAGGAGATCTACATATCCATATCGCCAAGCTTGCCTTCCACGCCAAGGAAAGCCCCTTCCGGACACGGGACGAAGTCTTCAATCTTGTATCTTCATAGTCCAGGAGTCCGGCCAAAGGTATAGTCCGGCTATCCGGACACCCCCTAATCCAGGACTCCCTCAGTGGCCCCTGAACCAGGCTTCAATGACGATGAATCCGGCGCGCAGATTGTCTTCGGCATTGCAAGGCGGGTTCCTCCTCCAAGTACTTCATAAAAGATTTTGAACACAAAGGTAGCGTCCGGCTCTGCAAAATAAGTTTCCACATATTGCCATAGAGAGAATAATATTTACACAAATCTAATATGCTAACGTATTCCATAGCGTGACATCACACCATGGCCAAGTCTTTATTCGAATCGTTTTACTGTCCCACCTCAGCGCGTTTAGCGAGGCGGTTTCCTTGGCATGTCTTGTCAAAGCAGAGATCGTGTCCCCTTATTCCGAGATTCTCATCAATATGGCATGGGTAACCCAACCGCGCCATTGATTACGGCGTTGGGGAGATAAGCGAGTTTTACCAGGCTGGTGGGGACGCATAGTCACGTCCGCCCATATAAGGGGATAAGGATCCACCTTTTCATCCACGCCTTCTTCCTCCTTTGCCTATCCATTTCCGCGCACTCGAGCTCCAGCGCCCAAGTCCGCACACCCCACCTCAACCTTCTCCAGCCATGTACGGAGCGGGAGGCAAGTGGATGGTCTCCTCCGTCACGGAGGGACACATAAAAAAATTGAGGAAGGCCGGATACTTGTCTAACGACATTGCGCACCGGCTTCCCGAAGAGGGGCAACTCATCCCCACCCCTAGACCCCATGAGAGGGTGGTGTTCCTCCCCCATTTCCTCCGCGGACTGGGCTTCCCTCTCCACCCATTTGTCCGGGGGCTCATGTTCTACTATGGCCTGGATTTCCACGATCTGGCCCCGAACTTTGTCCTCAACATCTCGGCGTTTATCGTCGTGTGTGAGGCTTTCCTCTGCATCCGCCCCCATTTCGGCCTATGGCTCAAGACTTTCAATGTCAAGCCGAAGGTGGTGCGCGGCACCCAGGCGCAGTGCGGAGGCGCCATGGTGGGAAAGATGCCCAACGTCCTATGGCTCGAGGGCTCCTTCGTGGAGTCCCTAAAGGGGTGGCAATCGGGGTGGTTTTACATCACCGAGCCGCGCGAACCTGAATGGGTCACAGCCCCCGAGTTCCGATCCGGACCCCCTACGCAGCTCACCTCCTGGAAAGAGACGGGCCTGTCGTGGGGTAAAAAAGGAGAGCTGACCGGACTCCAAACATGCGTCCAAACCCTGGTGGATAAGAAGCTCAAACTTGTCAACGTAGTCCAGGTTATGCTCATCCGCCGGATCCTCCCGTGTCAACAACGGGCTTTCAACCTGTGGGAGTACGACCCAGCGCAGCACCGAACTCTGAGCAGGCTCTTCGACACGACGTACGAAGATGCCTGGAAGGTGCTTTTCAAGTGCGCCGAGGCCCCCGCATCCGCTACCGAGGAACGCGGATTCAGCTCGCAGCGTCACGCTAGTGCGGTAAGATGTTTTTACCTTTTACAGAGTATTAGTTTTTCATAGTTTGACTCCATGCGGGATCTAAGCTCCCTTATCTTTGACAGGATTGGCAGGAGACGTCCGGACAGATCAACTGTCCGGCTCCTTTGCCTGAAGGCCCATCAGACGCTCGCTTGGCGAAGTTGCTGGTTCCGGCACCCTATGTGGTGCCGGAGAAGAAGGCCAAGAAGAAGGCCACGGGGACTCGAAAGAGTGCCCGATGCCTGGAGGTGTCGGATTCATCATCCGACGACTCCAAGATGCACTCCTCCCGTGAAGACGAGGAGGAGGAAGAAGAGACCTCTCCCCCTCCAGCGGGAGGAGGGAAGAAAACGAAGGCCGCCCCAACTGGGGAGGCCGAAGGGTCCAAGAAGGGGAAGACCCCTCCCCCGGACTACTCCACCAACGCCGATGACGGCGAAGAGGAGTGGCCGCACAGGGCCAAGCCCCTGGCGAGATCGTAAGTATCCGGATACCAGAGTGATTCATAGTATTCCCCCATTGCATAGCTTTTCCTTATGTCGAACATGTTTATGCAGTCCACCCAAAGACCGGCTCGACGTGTCATCGAGCGGTTCCATGGATTCATCGGATGTGAATTCGCTTCCGACGGCTACCTCCCCCCACCCTACGGACGATGCCGAGGTGCTGTCCCAACAGGTTCCAAGCCAGGAGGAGGCCGTCCTGGAGGCGCCGCAAGGCGACCTCCCGGACTCCAGGCGCAAAGGGGATAAAACCCCCAAGGGCTCCGAGTCCGGCCTTGAGCCGGACACCGCGCCGTAGCCTTCAACGGTTCCAGACTCCGGTAGGCAGCCTCCTTCCAGGAGGAGCAAGCCTACCGAGCCGGTGACCTCCGTCCAACTAGAGGCACCAGACAATTTGCTGGAGGTGCTTAATGGCACCTCCATCGACGAGGAGCACCGCACTATTATGAGTGCGGTGATCCAGAAGGTTCAGTCCGCCAAGAGCGGACTGACTGAAACCTGTGCCAGCCTTCTAACAGGCTTTGAGGTAAGTAAACAATATGTAAAAATATTACCACATAGACAGTAGCCCATGATGCTCTGTTCGGCGTTCGGAAAGAAAAGCCGAATAGAGGATCTAATAACATTCGCAGGAGTCTAACATAATCAAGTCTATATGCGTATGCAGGCTTCGCTGCTGGCCTCCGCCGCACTGACTGCGGAGGTGGATACGCTGAAGCAAAACCTCGCGCGGTCCGAGAACGAGCTCGGCCATGCCAAGAGGCAACTCGAGGAGAAGGAAGGTAAGTAATACCTTGCGCAAGTATATAGAGAAGATGTGCTTGCAAAAAATGACAAGATCAACGTGCTATTATAGGGGCCACGACCGAGGTGGCAACCCTTAAGAAAGCGTTGTCCAAGGCCGAAAATAGAGCAGCCGCGGAGCGCACAGAGAGAGGGAAGTAGGAGGCGCGGGTGGAGGAGGTGCAGAAAGAGCTCCAGGCTCTCGTGAAAAAACACAAGAGTTTGGAGCTTGACTCAAAGACGCAAGCGTCTGAGCTTGCGGCAGCCCTCGAAAGCGCGAAGTCTGCCAAGGCCGAAGCCCAGAAATCCCTCCAAGAAATTGAAGCGATGAAGAAGATAGCGGCGGGTAAGGCATTCATTATGCAAAGCAAGCACGTGAAAGTGATTACTTGTTACTTACCCGAGTCCGGAGCTCTCCAGGAGCATTCGCAGATTTTCCTCGCAGTGCGTCTGATGCCGCCGCCTACTACCGATCCGAGGAGGGGAGCTCGTTGTAGAAGGTGTTCTGGTCTTAGTATGCTGAGGCCGGACACCTGGTGCCTTTGAGCGTCCAGCTGAAGCAAATGGTCGAGCTCCACAAGGTGGCCGAACAGGCCATAAAGGGCCTCATAGTTCGGCTTTGGCCTAGAGAGGCTCTGCCTGGGAGCTACTTCGGGCTGGTGAGGTGGCTGGTGGATGCCTATCCACGGCTTCAAGTAATCAAGTGCTCCGTTTGCATCGAAGGTGCCCGTAGGGCGCTTGCCTGTGCTAAAGTGCACTGGGGCAAGATGGATGCGGAGAAGCTGGTGAAGGATGGGCCGCCGCCGGGCAAAGGAGCATCACGTCCCGGAAGCGTATTATGAGGGCGTCCTGAAGGGTGCCTGCCTTATAGTGGATGAATGCTCCAAATATGTAATTTTTGAGTAAACTCGCATTTGTGGTCCCGTACGATGAAAACTTGTTCATATGCGCTAAGCAACGCTTTTGAATTTAAAATATTACCTTCTGTGCGGCCGTTTATCAAATTTGAGAGATGGCGAGTCGTCGGCTTCTGCCCCCATGCCACGAGTGCTGGGGTGTTCGGGATGAACATGAGCGCTCTTTTTCCCATTCTTGGGTCCTTCGAGGGAGGCGCTCAACACAACGAACAAGGCAATCGGACTATAATGCTTGAACACTCTCACTTAGCCAGAGAATTCTATAATTTTAAATTTCCGCGAAGCCCCTAGTGTTCGGAAGACCGAGTTCGGGGTGCTATCCACGCCTAGGCCGGACAAAGCCGACTCCTCGCTCTAAGCGGCATAAGTCTTTAGGGACTCGAAAACCTCTCGAACAGCGACCAACTCTCGCCTCATCATGACGGTCAGTTTTAGCTTTCTCTACTGAGGTGCTTAGCCCATCTCAACTGGGGCACAATCGCAGTAGTTCTCCTAGTGCTACCTTAGCCGATATAACGGAATGTAAGGTACCAAAACATAGGAGCCGAGCAAACCCAACTATTGACCCAAAACATGATTCGGAGCCGATGCATATAATTCTATAAGTTCAAGGTGCCGCACTTGTGAAAGTGTTCGGACTTCTCACACCGTATTGTGGGGTGCTTAATCCCCTGGCGTATTGGCCGTACCAAAGTGTACGGGTGCAACATGTCATTAATGAACATATATTCGTAAAAAAGAGTAATGCAATAATTAGACGGAAGCTATGCATTGTTTATTTAAAAAAGTTGCGATCAAAGCAGAACGATACAAATAGTGCAATAAGCAAAAGATGGGACTATTTAACATGTCCTTTCCAGGGGCGAGCTGCGGAATGGCATGTGAAACAGGTATACTCCTCGTTATAGAGACCACCTTAGAGTTCCATAGTGCGGCGTAGCTTTCTGCTCCCCTGGTTGTTGTATTGTTTATGCGGCAATTGTACTGCCGGACAGGCCTTCCGAAAAGTGGAGTCCTGAAAGTAAGATAAAATGAAGAAGTCGGCAGCCCCTAGTGCGGTTTAAGCCGCGTTTTGGGCGTGCCATGATGGTGCCCCTCCCCCTGTGCCCATGGTATTTCCAGAGCGTAGTTATGTATGCGCAACACTGGTCTCGCAAGTTCGCGAGGGCTGGGGTTGGGGCCGCATTGCTATGCTTGCTCGGAACGTGCTAGGCGGTCTTGTTGTAGGTTACTCCGGGCGCGCTTGACGGTGTCCAGACGTTTAATGGCCGGACTGGAGAATTGCCTTGAGAGGCTGCTTTGTACTTCCGCTGCGATAGCCGCCATATGCTCCTCCGTTCGGAGAGAGCGTTCGGTGTTTCCATTGACCGTGATGACTCCTCGGGGGCCTGGCATCTTGAGCTTGAGGTATGCGTAGTGCGGCACCGCATTGAACATGGCAAATGTGGTTCGCCCGAGCAGTGCGTGATAGCCACTGCGGAACGGGACTATGTTGAAGATTAACTCCTTGCTTCGGAAATTATCCGGAGATCCGAAGACCACTTCAAGTATAACTAAGCCTGTAGAATTGGCCTCTACACCTGGTATGAAGCCTTTAAAGGTCGTTTTAGTGGGTTTAATCCTCGAGGGATCGATGCCCATTTTCCGCACTGTATCCTGGTAAAGCAGGTTCAGGCTGCTGCCGCCGTCCATAAGGACTCTAGTGAGGTGAAATCCATCAATAATTGGGTCTAGAACCAATGCGGTGAATCCGCCATGACGGATGTGTAGGATCGAAAGTATGTCTAGAGGGGGGTGATTAGACTACTTGACCAAATAAAAACTTAACCTTTTCCCAATTTTATTTCTTGGCAGATTTTAGCTAATTTAGGACAAGTCAAGCAATCATCACATAATTCAAGCAAGCATCCAAATAGTATATAGGCAGCGGAAAGTAAAGCATGCAACTTGCAAGAATGTAAAGGGAAGGGTTTGGAGAATTCAAACGCAATTGGAGACACGGATGTTTTTCCCGTGGTTCGGATAGGTGGTGCTATCCTATATCCACGTTGATGGAGACTTCAACCCACGAAGGGTAATGGTTGCGCGAGTCCACACAGGGCTCCACCCAAGGGTAACGGTTGCGCGAGTCCACACAGGGCTCCACCCACGAAGGGTCCACGAAGAAGAAACCACCCACAAAGGGTCCACGAAGAAGCAACCTTGTCTATCCCACCATGGCCATCGCCCACACAGGACTTGCCTCACTAGCGGTAGATCTTCACGAAGTAGGCGATCTCCTTGCCCTTACAAACTCCTTGGTTCAACTCCACAATCTTGTCGGAGGCTCCCAAGTGACACCTAGCCAATCTAGGAGACACCACTCTCCAAGAAGTAACAAATGGTGTGTAGGTAATGAACTCCTTGCTCTTGTGCTTCAAATGATAGTCTCCCCAACACTCAACTCTCTCTCATAGGATTTGGATTTGGTGGAAAGAAGATTTGAGTGGAAAGCAACTTGGAGAGGCTAGAGATCAAGATTCATATGGTAGGAATGGAATATCTTGGTCTCAACACATGAGTAGGTGGTTCTCTCTCAGAACATATGAGTTGGAATGGTGTGTGTGTTCTGATGGCTCTCTTCTCGAATGAGAAGGAGGTGGAGGGGTATATATAGCCTCCACAAAAAATCCAACCGTTACACAGTTTTCCAATCTCGGTGGGACCGAATCATAAACTCGGTCGGACCGAAAATGTAAACCTAGTGACCGTTGGAGATTTTCGGTGGGACTGACATGCAACTCGGTAGGACCGATATGGTTAGGGTTTGGGCATAACGTAATCTCGGTGAGACCGATTACACAAACTCGGTGAGACCGAATTTGGTAATTAGCTAACCAGAGAGTTGGTCAGGCAAACTCGGTGGGACCAATTTGCTCTTTCGGTGAGACCGAGTGGAACTCGGTGAGACCGAAAAGTTACAAAGGGGAAACACTGAGTTTACATCGCAATCTCGGTGGGACTGATTCGCTCTTTCGGTGAGACCGAAAAGTTACGAAAGGGAAACAGAGAGTTTGCAATCCCATCTCGGTGAGACCGAGATCCTTATCGGTAGAACCGAATTGCTAGGGTTTGGCAGTGGCTAATGACAAGTGAAACTCGGTGGCGCCGGATAGGAAGAATCGGTAGGACCGAGTTTGGCTTAGGGTTTAGGTCAAATGTGGATATGGGAAAGTAGTTGTGGGTTTTTGGAGCATATCACTAAGCACATGAAGCAAGAGGCTCATTAAGCAACACCTCATCCCTCCTTGATAGTATTGGCTTTTCCTAAAGACTCAATGTGATCTTGGAAAAGTAAAATATAAAATGAAGAGTCTTGAGCTTTTGAGCTTGAGCCAATCCTTTGTCCTTAGCATTTTGAGGGTTCCACTTTCACATCCATGCCATGCCAATCATTGAGCTTTCCTGAAATAATTATCTTGGAACAGCATTAGCTCAATGAGCAATATGTTGTTATGAATTACCAAAACCACCTAGGGATAGTTGCACTTTCAATCTCCCCCTTTTTTGGTAATTGATGACAACATATAGATCAAAGCTTCGACAAATGATAATAAGCATGAAATATATCGTCGCTTTGAGAAGTATGTGATAAGTAAGAGCTCCCCCTAAATTTGTGCATATTTAAAATTTGCTTTGGACTGCAAATGCACAAAGAGTTAGAGTCATGGGTTACTCTTCCATGTCACATACATCTTGATGGAGCGCTTAAAATGATAAGAATGAAATACATGCACTCATCACCAATAGTGAATGATCACACAAGATAGATAGGATAATAGCAATAAGCAAGCATTAAGTGTAGCTTATGATCAAACACATGATCATCAATGTCTCACAAGCATAGTATCTTAAGCACTCAAAAGCAAACAAGTTTGAAAAACCACCGAATAAAGCAAGAGAGAAAAAAACAACACACTCTCTCTCGAAGCCTATGATCTATACATCTTCTCCCCCTTTGGCAACAAGTTACCAAAAAGTTCCTAGAAAATGCATAGTGCTAGATCGACGCTCATGCTTGATCTTCTGGTGGTGGTGGAGTCCGGATCACTCCAAGGACGAAGGCTTCGGTAGATGCTGAAGTAGACGCTGGAGTTGGAGCTGAAGTAGATGCTGGAGCTGGTGGAACCGAGGCTGTGGCTGGTGCTGAGGTGGTGGCTCTTCTGTCAGCATCTGGCACGGCAGACGACCTCGGACCTCTTGGCACTCTGGCAAAGGCATGAGTGGTAGTCCTGCCTCTCCTCTCCTGCATGTCCTCCTGGAGCTGCTCCACTACAAACTGAACTTCCGTTACTTTGACATCCAAGTCATAGAACTTCTGTTCCATGATTCTCTCTAGACTCTGCTGATTCTGAGTGAGGGTGGCCAGACTATGCTCAATCCTCAGCGTGGATGCAATCAAATAACCAAGCTGCTCTTGTTTAGTCTTCAAGAAATACTCAGATGCCTCCTCTTGGGTAGGCATCTTGGCAGCTTTCTCCTTCCTCGCCTTCTCCTTCTTTGCGTATGCTTGGGCAGATGATGGCTCGTTCTCAGTCATGACAACTTGATTGTCCTCAAAATCTGGACGGATGGGCAAATGTTCCTTGTCCAATAAATATATGCCCGTGCCCATCTTGGAGTTGATGAGCTCCTGAATTTGAGGGGCATATCCGCAACTCCTCTTCTAATCTGCTGCAGTCCTCTTGATTGTTTCCACTATGAGGCTCATCACCTTGAACTTCTGAGGCACATCAAACACATGTAGCAAGTTGATAGCATGGCCTCTGATCATCTTGTGATCTCCAGACTTGGGCAGTAAGGTGTGCCTTAGTATCCAATTGATCGTAGGCAGACCTAACAGAAGATAATGCACTGAGCCAAACTTGAAAGTATCAACTGCTTCATTTGGGATCTCCTTGTACATATTGGACATTGAGTTGTGGTCCATCTTCTTCTTGGCATATATGTCCATGTCATCATCATGCTCCTCTGGGGCATTAATCAACTTTGCCCATTCCTCAACAGTGGATTGGTACCTCGTACCCTCAGACATCCATGTGATCCTCCCATCTGGATAAAAGTGTGCCGTGGAGTAGAATTGCATGATCAGTTCCTCGTTCCACTTTGTGAGCTTCTGCCCAACAAAGTCAGCAACTCCACAAGCATTAAAGCTGTCATATACTCCTGGGTAGTGTTCCTCCTTCTCCCTCATGTAGGTCCAGTCGACCCATCTCATGTCACAGACAATTGGCTTCTTATCTAGCAAAACAGTCTCATAGAAATCCTACTGCTCCTTGGTGTGAAACCTGTAGTCAACTGCTGTCCTTCTCCTTGAATCATATGGGTCTGCTTCTCTCCACTTCCTCAGCCCTGAATCTCTCCTGAGCTTCATGTCCTCAGCCACAGGATGAGCATCGTTGTGGTCTGGGATCTTGAGCTTTAGCTTTCTCAGAATTTGCTCTTCATCCTCTTCTTCAGCAACAGTCTCGGGCACTGGGGCCTTGTTCTTCTCAGCTATAGGAATGCTTCTTGTGTTCCTCTTTAGCTTTGGCTTTGGAGCTGGCTTGGCCTTGGAAGCAGCTCCCCCTGATTTTATGGCATCTCCCATTAGCTTGGGTGCCTTGGGTGCTGGTGCAGCTACCTCTTCTTCTTCTTCCTCTTCCATGATGGAAGCTTTGCCAAGCACTCTAGCCACAGTCTTCTTCACCCTTTCCTTTCTTTTCTTGCCCTCAGCTGCAACTGGCTCTATGGGCTTCTCAGTTGACATTCTGGCCTTTGACATTGGCTGCCTGCCTACTGGCCTTTTGATTTTCAGCCCTGGCTTTGTGCCTTGAGCTGGCTCAACTCTCTTGGAAGTGGCCGCTTCCTCTACCACATAGTCCTCATCTTCGGAATCTGAAGTCCTCTTCTTCCTCTGTCTCGTGGCAGCCTTTGGCAAATTTCTAGGAGTGCTCCTGCTGCCTTCATCAGAAGAGCTGGAGGGACTAGTGCCCTCACTCATGTGCACCTGCTGCTCTGACATATTTTGGCTATCACTTTGATCAGACATGCTGCAAACTGACTGCTGACCCTGTGAATAGTTTATAGAAGAGATAGAGTGGATGAGCATCACAAAATGCAGAGATTTTTGCAAAAGAATGATCCAAAAACTTAGTTTTAGTTTCCCACTGAAATCATCTCGGATCTACCGATTTTTAAACTCGGTGATACCGAAGCAGTTTTGGCACCTGAACTGGTGAACTCGGTTGGACCGAGTCACAGTTCGGTGGCACCGAGACTGCTAGGGTTTCACTGAGTTCCAAAATCGGTCACACCGATAAGTAATTCTCAGTCAGACCGAGTCTCACTTGTGCAATGGCATAAGCCAAATCGGTGGGACCGAGTTTTTCAACTCGGTGGGTCCGAGATGGTTTCGGCGGAAACCTAACCCTAAAATTTTCGAATCAAAGCTAATCTACGGGCGCATTGACTGGATAGGAGTGTTTCAATCGTGGCAAGAATCATGAAGAACACAATGTGCTAGGAATTGGACGGGGAATAGCACTGTGATCAAGTCCATACCCTAGTTCGGCGGAGACTTGCTACGGCGGCAACGGCG